>NC_085136.1:168698510-168699195 GCF_035046485.1 Aedes albopictus
CTAGACTGGCTTCACGGCCCCCCAGGGGGCCGCGGACCACCGGTTGGGAACCCGTGGGTTAAGACTTTGTTTTATGTGATGTAAACTGTTTCAATAATTCAGCCATTACTTGTACCTGTTTGTGTGTAAACAAACTTTTGTTTACGTTGCCTGTGAGATTCACCACAACAAGGTAAACAAAAAGTGGACGAAAACCGTAAAACATGAAAAAGTTTTGTCTGTCGTATAATTTTCATTTCCGATTTGTCTAGATAGTCAAAGCTAGAAATCGAAAGATAAAGAGTAGTTCTTTCAAATGAGGTAAAATCATTGTTGTTTTGTTGGGAAATTTAAGAGTTCTGGAGAGCCAAACTTGAGCTATTTGTATGGAGATTTCAATTTTTTGCGCTCCGTCACGAAAGGGATATACGTGGAAAATATACCGCATTTAGTTCACCACTGGACTGCGCACTGAGTCTTCATAAGTGCGAAAACGTAAATAAAACTGCGCGATTGCATCAAATCAAGTTGATGTCTTCGGCGCACTAATGCTTCGATGTATGATGAATAAGTGCTCTTAAGACACCGAGTCGATGGGATGCAATCGTGCACCTTTATTTCCGTTTTCGCACTCTTAAAAACTAGTGCGATAGTCCAGTGGTGAACTAAATGCGCTATACTATCTGTACAATAGTGCATTTACTAT
>NC_085136.1:168699218-168701509 GCF_035046485.1 Aedes albopictus
CTCTGCACTGTGAACCTGAACATTTAAATATCCCTGATATGCTGGCAAAAATTAAAACTGACAAGAAATTACCAGACGAAATTTTGATATGTCCAAGATTATTTTCAATACTAGCTGTGCAAGCTCTAGAATAGAATCGAATAGAATCGAAAAGAATAGAAGAGAATAGAAAATAATAGAATAGAATAGAATAGAACAGAATAGATTAGAATAAATTAGAATATAATAGAATAGAATAGAATAGAAGAGAATAGAAGAGAATAGAAGAGAATAGAAGAGAATAGAAGAGAATAGAAGAGAATAGAAGAGAATAGAAGAGAATAGAAGAGAATAGAAGAGAATAGAAGAGAATAGAAGAGAATAGAAGAGAATAGAAGAGAATAGAAGAGAATAGAAGAGAAAAGAAGAGAATAGAAGAGAATAGAAGAGAATAGAAGAGAATAGAAGAGAATAGAAGAGAATAGAAGAGAATAGAAGAGAATAGAAGAGAATAGAAGATAATAGAAGAGAATAGAAGAGAATAGAAGAGAATAGAAGAGAATAGAAGAGAATAGAAGAGAATAGAAGAGAATAGAAGAGAATAGAAGAGAATAGAAGAGAATAGAAGAGAATAGAAGAGAATAGAAGAGAATAGAAGAGAATAGAAGAGAATAGAAGAGAATAGAAGAGAATAGAAGAGAATAGAAGAGAATAGAAGAGAATAGAAGAGAATAGAAGAGAATAGAAGAGAATAGAAGAGAATAGAAGAGAATAGCAAAGAATAGAAGAGAATAGAAGAGAATAGAAGAGAATAGCAAAGAATAGAAGAGAATAGAAGAGAATAGAAGAGAATAGAAGATAATAGAAGAGAATAGAAGAGAATAGAAGAGAATAGAAGAGAATAGAAGAGAATAGAAGAGAATAGAAGAGAATAGAAGAGAATAGAAGAGAATAGGAGAGAATAGAAGAGTATAGAAGAGAATAGAAGAGAATAGAAGAGAATAGAAGAGAATAGAAGAGAATAGAAGAGAATAGAAGAGAATAGAAGAGAATAGAAGAGAATAGAAGAGAATAGAAGAGAATAGAAGAGAATAGAAGAGAATAGAAGAGAATAGAAGAGAATAGAAGAGAATAGAAGAGAATAGAAGAGAATAGAAGAGAATAGAAGAGAATAGAAGAGAATAGAAGAGAATAGAAGAGAATAGAAGAGAATAGAAGAGAATAGAAGAGAATAGAAGAGAATAGAAGAGAATAGAAGAGAATAGAAGAGAATAGAAGAGAATAGAAGAGAATAGAAGAGAATAGAAGAGAATAGAAGAGAATAGAAGAGAATAGAAGAGAATAGAAGAGAATAGAAGAGAATAGAAGAGAATAGAAGAGAATACCCAAGTAACCACAGTGCTGAAGCCTTATTACATGCAGATATACGGTGTATTTAGTGCAATCATTACTTTACATGCAAACTTAGGGCCCATATAGCCGAGGCGGTAAACGCACGGGTATTCAGCATGACCATGCTGAGGGTGACGGGTTCGATTCCCGGTCGGTCCAGGATCTTTTCGTAAAGGAAATTTCCTTGACTTCCTTGGGCATAGAGTATCTTCGTGCCTGCCACACGATATACGCATGCAAAATGGTCATTGGCAGAGGAAGTTCTCAGTTAATAACTGTGGAAGTGCTCATAGAACACTAAGCTGAGAAGCAGGCTTTGTCCCAATGAGGACGTTACGCCAAGAAGAGAGAGAGAGAGAGCAAACTTAAGGTTGATTTAAAGTGGAAGTGGGCAATTATAGAATCAAATTAAGATTATACTGGTATAATCTTGAAGCAGTCGCATAATTGCCCATTTCCACTTTAAATCAACTTTAAGTTTGCATGTAAAGTAATGATTGCTCTAAGTACACCGTATATCTGCATGCAATAAGGCTTCAGCACCGTGGTTACTTGGGTAGAAGAGAATAGAAGAGAATAGAAGAGAATAGAAGAGAATAGAAGAGAATAGAAGAGAATAGAAGAGAATAGAAGAGAATAGAAGAGAATAGAAGAGAATTGAAGAGAATAGAAGAGAATAGAAGAGAATAGAAGAGAATAGAAGAGAATAGAAGAGAATAGGAGAGAATAGAAGAGAATAGAAGAGAATAGAAGAGAATAGAAGATAATAGAAGAGAATAGAAGAGAATAGAAGAGAATAGAAGAGAATAGAAGAGAATAGAAGCGAATAGAAGAGAATAGAAGAGAATAGAAGAGAATAGAAGAGAATAGAAGAGAATATAAGAGAATAGAATAGAATAGAAGAGAATAGAAGAGAATAG
>NC_085136.1:168702009-168702278 GCF_035046485.1 Aedes albopictus
CAATAGACTCACATTGGACGACACAACACACAAGAATTTACTAGTGTCGATTTAACTTTTGCAAATGGCCGCGGCAGAGCAGAGTCGTCTGGTGGCTAAGTTGCAGGGTGTTAGTAGCTGTTTTTGTTGGTTGCGTCCAGCATCGAGCGACCAGAAACACAACGTGAAAACAGATAACAAAAACACTCCAGAATTTTATTAAACAATCTGACCAAACCTACGTTACACCGCGACAAAAAAATCTGCTGAAACGATGACAAAGACAGCCA
>NC_085136.1:168702778-168704009 GCF_035046485.1 Aedes albopictus
TGGATATCGTAGCTTTCATTTGGTGCTTAGAAAACCCAAATCGGTTGACAGATGGCTGAGATATTTATTATGGTACCCTTGGTCCAAAATCTTACAAAAAGTTAACCTGTATTACTCCCAAGTACTCTTTGAAAGATATCTCGGTAATCAAATGTCCAATCCTAATGAAATTGTATAGGGTTCTACTAGAATGTTGTAGCTTTCATTTGGTGCCAGGGTAACCGAAATCGGTTGACAGACGGCTAAGATATTTATTATTATACAATTGGTCAAAAATCTCAAAAAGTTTAGTTGTATAAATCCTAAGTACTCTTCGAAAGATATCTCTGTAACCAAATGTCCAATTGAAATAAAATTTCTGGGTGATCTACTAGGATGCTGTAGCTTTCATTTGGTGGCAAGAGAACTTAAATCGATTGACAAACGGCCGAAATATTTATTATGATACACTTGGTGAAAAATCTTAAAGAGTTTAGAAGTATGACTCATAAGTACTCTTCGAGAGATATCTCGGTAACCAAACGTCCAATCGAAAAAAAATTCAATAGCGTTCTACTAGGATGTAGTAGCTTTCATTTGCTTCCAAGAGAACTCAAATCGGTTGACAGACGGCTGAGAAACGTGCGTGACTTTTTTTTGTAACGCACATACACACACACACACACACACACACACACATACACACATACACACACACATACAGACATTTGCTCAGTTCGTCGAGCTGAGTTCATTGGTATATGAGACTCGGCCCTCCGGGCCTCGGATCGAAAGTCGGTTTTTCGAGCGATATTTATACCCTTCTTATGGGTGTAAGAAGGGTAAAAAGAATTTATTGAAATACTCTTCGTAAGATATCTCAGTAATCAAATGTCGAATCGAAATAAAATTTCAGGGTCTTATACAAGGATATTGTAGCTTTCATTTGGTGCTTAGAAAACCCAAATCGGTTGACAGATGGCTGAGATATTTATTATGGTACCCTTGGTCCAAAATCTTACAAAAAGTTAACCTGTATTACTCCCAAGTACTCTTTGAAAGATATCTCGGTAATCAAATGTCCAATCCTAATGAAATTGTACAGGGTTCTACTAGAATGTTGTAGCTTTCATTTGGTGCCAGGGTAACCGAAATCGGTTGACAGACGGCTAAGATATCTATTATTATACAATTGGTCAAAAATCTCAAAAAGTTTAGTTGTATAAATCCTAAGTACTCTTCGAAAGATATC
>NC_085136.1:168704509-168805510 GCF_035046485.1 Aedes albopictus
TGATATTTGTAAATAAACCTATAGTGGACCCCAGTGCCAGTGGGTACATAAACAATTCGATGGCTTAGGGGGTCCACTACTAGTACCCAAACCCTTCAACAACCTGGACGAATTCCGAATAAGTTATATATGTACTGAGTTTTCAAAAGACATCCAGTTTTTTTTTTTGTTCGTTTCTTATTTTTGAGTGACTATTGAGGGTCAAGGTAAGTGCTGTGGAGTTCCTCCATTTTTATCAAGCATGTTTTAGAAGTGATCATTATCATTTGTGTGGAAGATATTCAATATGTAAAAGGTTTTTTTTAATAAGTTCGTCTGTCCGAACTGTCCGGATTTTATTTACATACCTCTTTGAATGAAGCAGAAATTGCAAATGCCAATATGATGGGTCGTAAAAATCCCCGACCGTAAACCCTATCGAAGCAAAATATGGTCAGCGAAAGTCATAAGCTATGCATGGATGATGCAGATTGCGAACGGCACGCATCGGGGACTCACTCCAGCAAGTCCAAAAGTTTGGATCGAGTGCACTTACTAGCGATCACACTAGGTACGGTACGCCCCCCATTGTCGATGCCAGTCAGTCAGTCAGTCAGTCAATCTAGTTTGAAGCATGATGGACGGACAATTATCGGATTGGGTGCTGGTGGATCACAAAAACGAGTGGGTGTTTCTTGACCTTCACTTGGAGGATTTACGAGCTTATTTGCAATTTCATCGAGAGTAAGTATTTTGATTAAATGATTTGGGGATTTGATATCAGCAACCTTAGATCTAAACGCAAGAGTAATTCAAGTGATTATAACATGTGATTAACGAAACATACAGCGACGTGAGTTATATTCAACCTTTTTCCAACAATACAGATAAATAGTGAAGTAATTACCAGTGAACAGTGCCCAGTGGGAAATATTTTTTTAAAATAAGAGGTGAAATAAAAATATCACAGTCACGATGGATGAAGAAGCAATGTGGAAAGGAATGTACGAAAAGATCCAGGAGCAGAAGAAGCAACCAGTGTCAGAGCATCAATCAATGTACGTTATATTGTCTCATATTTTATTGCACAGATTTACTTACTAACTAACAGTAACTTATTATCAAAAGCTTCGTTCTAAATATGAATGAAATTTAAACCTTATATGCGTAGATCATCAATCTACCCCGTTGCTTATTACCAGCTATCAGTGGACAGCGAATATTTAAACTGGATACTGGATTACACCTAACAACACAATGAATGGTTTAATTGCTATGGGATGGACCGATTGTAAATTATCCATGTGACAGTAATTACCAGGTTTACGAGCCACGATTGACCCATTGTGGTAGTTCAATTGTTACTATAGCTGTCAACAGGTGCTCGATATCTACTACATAAAACGTTTATATTTACAAGCTTTAAGTACTCGGTTTGCGCATTTTGCTATTAATTTGTATTAAGAGTTTCGTTCACTAAGATTCCGGTGATTTATTCCGTTCTGTCTTTATTATACCTTATTTATATAAAAATTACACATTAGGGGGATTCACTTAACAGCGTAAACTGATTAAACTTATTAAACGTCGCGATCACCAAAGCAATCTTTGATTATTTCATTCGCAAAATCATGAAACATTTCAAATAAGCAGAAAATCATGGCTTACGCAGCAATATAATCTGTTTAGTGAGTTGCACATCTTCTTTTGCCATCAGGTTCTAGCCTAGTCTAGTTTAGTCTAGTCTACACATACACACATCATTGAAAAAATCCTCGAAAATTTCTGAGTAAATCTCTGAAGAAATATCTGAACAAATTTCTGAAGAAGTTCTGGAAGATTTTATGTAGAAACCATTGGATGAATTTATGAGATGCAAAAACTGTGTTCAGACGATCGAAACATGTTATAATTATGAAGCTCAAAATCAAAGGGATATAAGTTGCCATTATGTCGATTTTGAGCTGAACATATCAAACAATTCTTTCAAGCTTCCAGGAACTTTTTCAAAATTATTTTTACGATGGTTAGAAGAATTACAATAAATCGGAGAAAATTGGGTCGATTTTAAAGCTCCATATAATTTGTATGGGAAGAAAAAATAGTAAAAAACTTTAAACCTCATTTACTTGAAAGTGGGTTTTTGTCACTTACACCCCTTTGTTTCTAACCCCCTCAATTAGTTTTCTATATTCATAAAAAAGATTGGTAATCGTTTGACTGCAATGCAAAATATTTGAATTTGAGTAAAATCCATATTTTTTAAAACTGTAAAACTTGGTTTTTAGGTAAAACTCAAAAACTTATTTACTTTGAAAAAATGTTATAGTTTCGAAATCAGCACTAAATTATGAATCAAAAGTGTTGGTCGTTGATATAAGAACACGACTTTTTTTTGGATTTGGCACAACGATTGTTTTTGTGCTCTTGGACTTAAATTATGTGGATCTGGTTCAGAACTAAGGTTTGGTCGGATGTGGCCATATGGAATCGACGCCAAAATGACGATGGTTTGGCCATTTTCGCAGGGGCGTATTTGTCGTAATAAATTACGCAAAATGCAGCTGATCTGAATTTCTAGAGAATTGAATGCACCGGAAAAGCAGCAGTGTAAAGTGACCCAATGACTAAATCAACTTACCAGATGAGTTTTGCTATCAGGTGGCCACGGGACTAAATCTTGAGGCCACAAACTGACTTCCCGCGGAGACCCTCGTCCCTCGAGAGGTGGAAAATTTTCAAATTTGGTGAATCCATGCCGTACGACATATCAAGATTTGGAGTTTTTTTGGGGAACACATCAGTGATCATGTCACACGATGGCCACCTGGTGGCCCTGGAATCGGTTTTCAGAACCCCTGAAATGTGGCCGATTCTCCCATTTTGTGTGACCTTGCCGTGGCACATCTTAATTTGCAGTCCGATAAACGATAACGGTAACGATAAATCACGTCCGCACACTGCTATTCAGCCCAAAAATTTTTCGGGCTTAAATCCCCTGGAAACCCCTGTTTTCTAAGTTAAACTCTCGACACCTGTTGAAAGCTCACTTTCTTTGGAATCTCCCTCAAACTTATCGTAACGCCCCTTAAACTCTTCTTCTTAACTCTACAGAGACTCCCTAGAGATCGATGTGGAACCATTTTGCCCTCAACGTTATATCTTCACAAGGTCCCCAAAAAATAAACGAAACCCCTCGAATCAGTGCTGAAAAAGTCATTTCGTCATATCTAAATTCAACCACCTGCAGCTCATTTTAGAAGCTGAACCTGAGAATGTGGTATATGAAAAACTTGTGCGGCTAGACCAGTTCTGCAAGAAAGTCACGAAAAAAATGCTATTTTTCGAATATTTAAGGTAAATGTTACGGACTACCTTCGAAAAATGCAAATGATATTCACGGTGAATATCAATTGGCATTTTTCAAAGGTAGTCCGTGACATTTACCGTAAACCGGGGTCAAATTGATCTCTGGGTTGAAATTGATCAGTCGTTTTTCAAGTAGATAAAGCATTTTTAAATAGTGTCCTCACAAATAGCATTAAGTATAAGATTCCAAAAGCACGATTCTTGAAAGGAAACTATTGAAAATATGCTTTTTCAAACGGAAAAACGCCTTATCAATTTCGACCCGAAGATCAATTTGACCCCGGTTTACGGTACCATACATTTTCGAAAAATAGCGATTTTTCCGTGACTTTCTAGCAGAATTGGTCTAGCCGCACAAGTTTTACATATATCACATTCTCAGGTTCAGCTTCTAAAATGAGCTGTAGGTGGTTGAATTTGGATATGACGAAATGAAATTTTCAGCACTGCCTCGAATCCTATTTTACTCTCCAGAAAGTGATGAAACTTCCTGAAAATCTTTTAAAAACCACTAAAACCCCAGATTGGAACCTCCTTGAAGGCTCTTGAAATTGTTAGTGTTACACTGCAACTCTCTGACATACTCTGGTGCCATCCTCGAATCTCCTGAAGTCCTCCTGCCATCCCTTGAAACCCCCCTGAAACCTCTCCGATGCTCTTCCATGAAAGACCGTGAAACTCCACCCCCATTAATCCTCTATGAGATTCCCTCTCGACGTCCCTTAGGCCTTCTGAAACTCTTTTTGGCCTCCATGGTCTGACCATCTGAGACCCCCCTCTCAACTCTTCCCCAGAAAACCCTTGAAATAATCGAGGTTTCAACGCAAAAGTTGGAATCCCTTGTTGCCAACCCCTTCCATTCTCATTAACCCACTTTGAGATCTCTTTTTGACATCCTTTCAGCCACCCTGATACCCATTTTGCTGAAATACTGCTGAAAACCTAGAGGTAGCGTTAGACTTCAGAAGGCAGGCTCCAGAGGCACGTTACCCTCCATTTGGGACATTTGTGCCATCATATTTTTTAATGCCTGTCAATTATAGCGGATCACTTAGTGTAGAATAGGTAATTCACGATTGTATCAGTATTTTTTTTTTCCTTTTGGGGTACCTCAATGCTTCTTGTTGTGTTTCTGCCAAAAACGTTGTGTTTTGGAATCAGCAGAAATGATGAAAAAATGCGGCTTTCGAAAATTAAAAATCGAGCTAATTTATTAACGTATATTCTTCACTACTGTTCACCAGTGGCCGAGTTAGACTCGTGCAATGCGCAGGCTGCTGTCGTGAAAAACGTGTTGCCTAAGGCAACGAATTCAAATTTGAATTCTGCGCGGTGTGCTTTTATCACACCTGTCGTGTTTCTCTCTTGACAGTCCTACTAATAATGATCTTTCTAAGGGGCTGTCCATAAACCACGTGGTCATTTTTTTGGGACTTTTCAACCCCCAACCCCCCCCCCCCCGCGTGGTCATTTGTCCATACAAAAATTTTTATTTGTCCATACAAAATGGTCATTGGCCGGACCCCCCCCCCTAATGACCACGTGGTTTATGGGCAGCCCCTAAGCACATCGCCTTCTCAGCGGTCTGCTAAACTACCACAACACCTAACACTTCTTTATTTCCACGACATTTCCGTGTATATTTCGGTGATTCGGCTGACTGGATTCGTACCATTTTGGTGAGTTCATTCTATATCTTTTGTTTGCAATTCTGCTACCTTAACCACACGCAAAAAAATCCGTTCCGATATACGTGCACTCCCAGTCACGGCAACGGGAACAAACGGGAACTATGCATAGCAACGATAACAACAATAAGAAATGTACACCGTGAACTAGATGTCACGGTATCGAGAACGCCTATATTGACAGCCGGAACTAGTTCCAGTTCACGGTGTATATTTGCTTGTTTTCATATTCGCGATTGTTTGTTCACGTTTATCAGAACGGTTTTCTGAGCGTGCATAGCTATCACTAATAACTACATATGTACCTCCTTTCTGTGATACTAGAATCATAGAAGGGTGGCATCAAACTTGTTGGTCACTAGCCCGAAATCTCTATAATTTGGGAACGACCGTCAAAGAAGCAACCCTCATAACAGCAATCTACGATTATCACTTACTAAATATAGTATTTTAGTATTAGGGTAATTCTCGCTGAGACCGGCCCACTACAGTGATAGGCCAAAAAAATTTCAAAAAAGTGTCAGGAAACTAATACTGATAAAGCTTTTTGCCTTTCTCGTACACCAAGGTGTACCGAAAGGCTATATGTTCACTCCAAAAACGAAAATTTGATAGAGCCCCCGGAGGGGTCAAGTGTTATATACCAATCGACTCAGCTCGACGAGTTGAGATGATGTCTTTTTTTTTTTTTTTTTTTTTCCTTCTAAACCATAGGGGGATAAATCTGCTCATCAGACACCCTAACAGGAAGGTTAGGGTAGTGTGGGGATGAGGCCGTCTTCTACAATGCCGGTAGAAGCCAGGACTACTCTCTCCTCGACCCACTAAAACACATTCCTATGGTCGCCAAACCCTACGTCTCTCCGGAACCACCAAGAAGGTATTGCTTCAGAGAGGGGCTAGTGCATATCGCACCCTCAAGGTTAGCTGCCGTAGCCTAGCAGCAACGAACATCGATGACTCGCACTGGAGAGTCCATCACGATAGCATGCTGGCGCTTAGCCAGTTTCCCGAGTGGTCCTCGCCACTCCCTTTGTCCTCGGAAGGCGGGCAGGGTCAACCCCGCCCGCGCCCTACTGCTGAGCGGACATCAAGAACTGATGCCCACATGCAACCCGATCTGACCTGCTGAAGGCAAGGGTATCACTACCCTTCAGGCCTTATCAGCTGCATCCGTAGGTTGCAGACAGCAGGGTCTCACCTACCCCGACCCTTGCCGGGGACCCCTTTCCAACCGCGGGCTCAGATCCAACCCAGTAGACCGACGCCACGACAGCACCGCTACCGGGACTTCCTCTCCGCGGCCACTTAATCGCTGTAAGGGTCGATCTCGACCGCAGGGCACCGGTATGACCTACGAAGCCGACTTCGATGAGATGATGTCTGTGTGTATGTATGTGTGTGTGTATGTATGTGTGTGCGTGTGTATGTGTGTATGTGTACAAAAAGGTCACCTCATTTTTAGATAGTAAATATGAACCGATTTCAACGACCGATGGTTCATTCGACGGGGTAAATTGTCCCATTGTTTCCTATTGAAAATGGTTCAGATCGGTCCAGCCGTTCCGGAGTTATGGCCATTTAGGTGTTCCGGACCGGTACCCCAGGAAGGGGCCAGATATGAAAATGCAACAAACCCATGCATGCGACCCATCAATCCGCGGCATTTTCGATTATCTGATGAACGGGATGATGGATAATAGTCTCTGACTATATCTGAACCGGTAGTGTTCCAGAACCGGTTCCGGGTGTCCCGCCGGAAGTGGCCAAATAAGAAAGTGAACATAACCCATGCATGCGACACGTCAAATAGCGGATTTTTCGATAACCAGTTGAATGGTAAGCAGGAAAATAGTTTCAGACCATGTTTGAACCGGTAGTATTCTGGAACCGGTTCCGGATGTCCTGCCGGAAGTGGCCAATTAAAAAAGTGAACCAAACCCAGGCGTGCGACACATCAAAGAGCGGCTTTTTCGATAACCAGATGAACGGTAAGCAGGAAAATAGTTTCAGACCATGTTTGTACCAGTAGTATTCCGGAACCGGTTCCGGATGCCCTGCCGGAAGTGGCCAATTAAAAACGTGAACCAAACCCAGGCATGCGACACATCAAAGTGCGGCTTTTTCGATAACCCGATGAACAGTAAGCAGAAACATAATTTCAAACCAAGTTTGAACCGGTAGTGTTCCGGAACCGGTTCCGGATGTCCTGCCGGAATTGGTCAATTAAAAAAGTGAACCAAACCCAGGCATGCGACGCATCAAATAGCGGCTTTTTCGATAACCAGATGAATGGTAAGCAGGAAAATAGTTTCAAACCATGTTTGAACCAGTAGTATTCCAGAACCGGTTCCGGATGTCCTGCCGGAAGTGGCCAATTAAAAAAGTGAACCAAACCCAGGCATGCGACACATCAAAGAGCGGCTTTTTCGATAACCAGATGAACGGTAAGCAGGAAAATAGTTTCAGACTATATCTGAAGCGGTTGTGTTCCGGAACCGGTTCCAGGTGTCCCGTCGGAAGTGACCAATTAAAAAACAAAACCAAACCCATGCATGCGAAACATCAAATCATCAAAAATGTTCGTTAACCAGTTACACGGGCAGCAATAAAATAGTCTCTGACCACACTTAAGATTACCGGCAGTGTTGCAGCAATCTAGGATTATCACTTACTAAATATAGTATTTTAGTATTAGGGTAATTCTCGCTGAGACCGGCCCACTACAGTGATAGGCCGAAAAAATTTCAAAAAAGTGTCAGGAAATTAATACAAAAGATTTTATGATAAAGCTTTTTTATCGTAGTGATAGCATATCCAGTGCTGTTTTATAAAAATGTGATACATCACACTTACATATACACTGAAACAAAAACGAGGGTAAAACCCTTCAAAGGTTATTATTATTAAATGAGCCACCATTCGACCACAATCGAGGCGTCTCCTACAATTGTTGTGGCTCTAACTAACGGAGGGTCCATCAATTTGATTAACCAAATGCATTTTCCTTACTTTTTAGCGAGGACTTTCAGAAAATCGGCACCTTAAACATTGTTGAAGACAAGGTGTAAATAGTGGGCCGGTCTCAGCGAGAATTACCCATTAATTCTAACGCTAATACTAAAATTTCATCTTTATTTATGCACAGATCAAACCCAAGTAAACAATAAGCATTTGAATAAGCCGTATTTCTGTTTTATACCTGCATATGACCTGCTTACTGCCGTATTATAGCAGTTCGACTGCTAAACTGCCCTATATTAACAATTCAAATGCTACTTAAAATCTGACAGCAGTTTCGCAGCTTTTCAAATGCACGGTTTGTTTTGGTCAACTGGCATCATAACTGCTACTTTATTGCCATGAAACTGAAGAGAGATGAGTGATGCTAAAACCACAACACATTTCCACATTTCCACAGCCATCATCATTCGCATGTTCAGTCAATCATAGGTAACGACGACGAAAATCTATGCGAAAACATGCTTTGGCAAATTAATTCCATGGTTGGTTTCCTATATGATCGATTTTATTATCAGCACCTGCCGAGCTCATAACATAACGAAGCAACTGCCGATGTAATAGATCAAAAATCCAACGCGCTGTATCTGATAATCTATAGCTTACCCTGTAGCGCGGTTCAGCACCATCGTCAACCCGAGGATCGACGGATCGAATCCCAATTTGGCCGAAAGCAGCAGGAAAAACAGCAACAGGACGCGCCCCAAGCCTCAAAAAGTTCCACAGGAGAGTGAGAAAAAAAGAAGAAAAAGGAAATGTGCAGGGGAAAATATTTGTTTTTATTTTTGACAATCTGGGGGATAGCAGGGATAAGCATTTAATCAGCCGTATATTGGGCCAAAACCTGCATTTAATTAGCTCTGATGGCGCATATATGGCAGATAAGTATTTAATGACCTGCTGTAAAGGCGTATATAGTGCCGAATTAATGCAATTTTAACTGCTTCTTGGTTACCTGGGAAGTCATGAAACCCACAACTCAGTGCATAGTAAAAATTTACAGTGTATTTGGCCAGGAACAAAGCGTTTCATATGATCGGACATTCAAACTATTTCCGCTCATAATGTTGCGTTCCGTTCAGATGTAGCACGTTGCATGCAAAATAAAATTTGTAGACCATACGAACCGGCGGATTGTATTGCAGCATGGTTTGCTACGATAACTTCAACCACCAACACATTTTCTCTCAAAGCCAGACTACTAGATGGTTGATGATGTAGACAGTAGGTGGTCATGCGCAGTGGAATGACGTGCGACTGTTTATGGTGGATCACTCTCTTTATTGCTCTCCCGGTGTGTCACTGTGTATCACCGGTAACTGTGTTACTTGTTGAGAGAAAATCAATTTAGACAGAGCTAGAGTCGTCTCGTTCTGCCATTCGTTGCCGGTTTGTTTCTTTGCGAAAACAATCATACAAATTTTATTTATATGACCTTGTCGCACATGATTTTGACAGTTTCTTGGGGAGAGCTAGTCGTATAATCTCAGTAGAGGATATTCCGTCGCCAGTAGCAGTCACTTGAGTTGGCGAGTTTTGCGAACCTTGGTATATTTGGGTCAGAAATTAGAACCTTGACAGTGAAGTTATTGATTGAGGTTTGGACTTTCGTGAGATTACCACAGAGGAAAGAAAAACCTCGAAGTAAGTTTGTTGTGCTTTTTGGCGTATCGATTTTCACAGTGTCTGCAAAGATAACATTCTTTGGTTTGTTTGTAGATTTAGTATAATTACTGCTCCTAGCATGTCTGCGGTATTGCTAGCGTTCAGTCGCGCTGCGAGGTCGCAGCGATTGGTTTGCAGTAACGTTCACCTGATGCAGCGCTATATTCACAGTCTCCGGCAAGATAAGGCCTTTGTCAATGGCCAATGGGTTGGAGCGCGGCAGGGTGCAACCTTCGAGGTGACCAATCCGGTCAACGAGAAAGTAATCGGAACCGTTCCGGATATGGACGTCAACGATGCTAGCGAAGCGATTGATGCTGCGTACGCTGCATTCTACAACAAACAGTGGCACAACAGTACGGCCAAGGAGCGAGCTGCCCTGCTGAAGGTGAGGCAATTGATAGGCTTAAATGAAATGATTTACATATCGGTGACGATGCACTGGCGACGAGAGCGCGTTTGAGTTGATAGAGCTATCCGATGTCAAGGTTTGGTGGTATTTGCACTGATAGCAGCGGAGATGCTGCCTGTTTAACTACATTCACGATTGCTTGAAAGTACTGATTTTTTCAACTCTGATGTAACATTTTCTTATCCTGGTTTTGTGTTCTTTGAAGCGGACGTCGGATAAAATCGTGGAGAAAGATAACTCTTTTGGTTTCTACATCCACAGTTTTAAACCTCCGATTGACTGAAAAAGATGGGACGAATCGCTGATCTCCCTCAGTGGCATTATCGGTGAGGTATCGGAACAAATCGTCGATTTCGCATGTAGTCTCCAGCAGAGTGTCCTCCTAAATGTGGTCCTCGATTAAACTCTGCACCGGGGGTCACTAAGCACGATGAAAGTTGTGCCAGTGGTACTGCCAATGTAGATTTACTTCTTCATCCACCCTGGGAAATCAGATTTCAGCTGACAAGAGATATTAGCCGATAGATGGCTATCCGGTGAATGAGCCGCTGGCGGTAGGGATCCTTGCTGATAAAACGTACTCAATGGCAAAACGTTGCCCCAGAGTGGTTAGAGAAGTCCAAGATGCCTCAACTTACATTTGAATGATGTTCATCGAGTTCAGCAGGCCAGCGAATCCGATTGCCGACGAAGAGTCTGAGGGAACTCTTGAAAGGAACGAAGTTGGACCTGAGCCATTTCCAGATGTATGCCGGCGTACCGTACGATCGAATCCATAAGGAGAAAAGAGGATATTTTGAAGCAAAACTCACAATCTGTTGTTGCTCCTCGCACCATAAAGCTTTGCTAATCATGGACTCAAGCTACGAAAAGTTGTCCGTCAACAGTGACTGGTGGTTCCTGTCAATGGATGTATCGTTGATTAATATTTCAAACTCCTGAGACAATAGAAGCCTGATGCATACGTTATTGCAGAATACGTGGATGACTGCGACGACGAATCAGACAATTCCGATTTCCCTGAGTTCGAGAAATGAAGAAACCCACGTAGATGACTCACCAAAGAAGTTCAGTACATCCAATATTGAGGAGGAACAGGCTACCAGTGGCGATACTGATGTGTCAGTTGTTCGATGATCAAAACGTACCACAAAAGTGATGGCAAATCCCGCGTATTTGAAAAAGCAATAGCCGGATCCGAACGCGATATGTCTCACGAGTCAGACTCTCTTGGTCAGACTCTGCTAAGTTAATAGCGTCACAAATATTGAATCTTCCATTTAAATTTCCTTTGTGAGCTCTCTCGTCAGTGCAGTCATCATTAATGATAATTCCCCTATAAGTTCCATCTAATCACACCCGTTTGAATTGCAGAAATGGTTCCACTTGATGGAGGAAAACCGCCAGGAGATCGCAAACATCATGACGGCCGAATCGGGAAAACCCATTCCGGAGTCGCTGGGCGAGATCACCTACGGTAACTCGTTCGTCGAGTGGTTTGCCGAGGAAGCCCGTCGCATCTATGGGGAAATTGTCCCACCGCCGATGGCGAATCGTCAGATCATGCTCACCAAGCAGCCGGTTGGCGTCGCTGGACTGATCACTCCGTGGAATTTCCCGCACGCCATGATTACGCGGAAAGCGGCCGCTGCGATCGCTGCCGGCTGCACGGTGGTCATAAAGCCAGCTGAGGATACTCCTCTGACAGCGCTGGCGCTGACCAAGCTAGCCGAGGAAGCCGGCTTTCCAAAGGGCGTGATCAATATCGTGACTAGCAGCCGGAAAAATGCGGCTAGCATTGGAGAGCTGCTGTGCAAGAGTGAAAAGGTCGCTGCGATCTCGTTCACCGGTTCCACGGAGGTAGGTAGACTCCTTTATAAACAATGCGCCCATGGAATCAAGCGTATTGGCCTGGAGTTGGGAGGTAATGCTCCGTTCATCGTCTTCGATTCGGCTGACTTGGACAAAGCTGTGGCTGGTGCTATGAACTCCAAGTTCCGAAACTGTGGTCAGACTTGTATTTCAGCTAATCGATTCCTGATTCAGGAGGGAATCCACGATAGGTTTATTGCACAGCTGATGGAGAGGGTGAAGACCCTCAAAATTGGAGACGGTTCCCAGGAAGGAGTTCAAATTGGTCCACTGATCAACCATGCTCAAGTTGACAAAGTTACCAACTTTGTTGAGGATGCCAAACAGAAGGGAGCACAAGTTATTTGCGGTGGCCGTCAGTTGTCCGACAAAGGAGCTCTCTTCTACGAACCAACTATTGTTACACATCTACGAGACGACATGAAGTTGTACAATGAGGAAATTTTTGGACCCGTAATTTCAGTCATCAAGTTCAAAACGGAAGAGGAAGCATTGAAAATTGCGAACGGCACTCAACGAGGCTTGGCCGGATATTTCTACAGTACGGATCTGAACCAGGTGTTCCGGGTGTCCCGGCTGCTGGAAACGGGTATGATCGGGGTCAACGAAGGGCTCATCTCTTGCACCGAGGCCGCGTTTGGAGGAATCAAAGAGTCTGGCATCGGAAGAGAGGGATCCAAGCACGGCATCGACGAATATGTTTACATCAAATATCTTTGCTATGGAAATCTAGAATAAACACAATCGGTCGTACAGCCTAGTTAAACCGTGCACAGCTGCAGGCATATGTGTGTACGCATTATCGTGACCGTAATTCAAATCTTCTCATTTGTAACCGACAAGTGTGCGATATGCAAATATTCCATCAGCAGCACTGATCTAGTTTAGAACTCGTTCCTTCGTATGCATTCGCGTACATACAGCAGTCACAGTGCAGTAGGATCAATTAGCTTATTGTTTTACACCAAGTGAAGCGATTCGATCGTTACGATATGTTATTATAAGATTAAATCTTGTTTTTCACTTGACGGGAACCTAAGATGCGCTGATGTTAGTCTTCCAAATCGTAATTTAAGCTAATGTAATTCATTGGACGCATGCAGTTATCGAACAATAAAGATATTGATAAATGTAACTTGATGGTAATCAATGTTTACAGCACAAACTATCCGAACAAAATATTCCATTATCCCGGATCCAGATTTATTAGTGAAATATGCATTCAGCTCCTCCAAATGATATTTTAGACAAATATGATCTTCTACAAAGTTGTTCCTAATACTAAGGCAATGATAATGTACACAAAAATTACCCAACAAACATTTTTGCTCTACAAGAGTTGAACAAACCACTCTTAAGCAAACTTTAGCTTAAGAAACTGTTATTCAGCTAATTCTGTTTCTTGGGTCGAGTGGTCCATATTATTGCCCATTCGCTAATCGGCCTGGCACTGGAAGATTACCAGTTGGGCCATGTGATGCAAAAATCGACCGCCAGGGTGATGTGGGATTCGCTCCAACAATATCACGAGCGGAGGTCGATATCGGGGAAAGTTTACCTGCTCGTCGGCTGATTTCGTTGCGTTTGTCGGACCAAGGCAACATGGCGGAACACCTGTCACAGATTACCATGCTCGTTAACCGGCTCGTTGGGATCGGCGATAAGCTGTCGGACCATCGCCATCATTTTATCGAGCCTCCCGGAAACCTTCAATGTGCTCATCATGTCCCTGGCATTGCGGACGGAAGATGAATTGACGTTGGAGACTGTCAAGGGGCGTTTGTTTGTGGAATTGAGACGCCGATGCCAACATGGACAGCAGCCATTGGTTCACGGCGACAAGTCTGTTCTGCAGGCTTCTAAAGCAGTAGCCAAGATAAAATTCAAATGCCATTATTGCGGAACGGAAGACCACTACAAGCGAGATTGCCGGAAGCTCAAGCCAGATATGGGCAAAACACCAAGCCGTGCCGCACCGGTGGCGTGTTTGCCCGTAAACACACCACCGTGTGTGTTCATATCACCACCTTCGTTCAGCTTCTACTGATGAACACGCAGTGCGACTGGCGAAACACTCGTGTCGGTGTTTTAACTCGAGCCTCAGTTTCGGCTCCGTGTTTCAGTTTTGGTTGGGCACGGAGGCCGAGTGTTTCCGATTGTATGAAACACCAAAGCAGTGAGCTCGGCCACAGTGCGTGGTAGCTTGGCTGCATCAGAGATACTGAGTCAGAAGGGACGAGAAAGACACAAAAGGAGCCGCCAAGTACTTCACTCTCGTCGTCGACCAACAGCATTTGCAACTGGTGCTGGAAAATGAACGGCACCGAGCGCTTGAACTCGCACGAGTGTTTTGCATAATCGGAAACACTCGGGCTCCGTGTTACCCGAAGCGTCAAACACCGTGCCCAGTGCCTGAGCACCGCCACCGACACCGGTGTTGAGCCAGACACGGTGCGTGTTCGTTCTGAAACACGGAGAGCTAGGTGGCGGCTTGGCACCCACGGTGGTGTGTTTGAGCATCGACTCCTCGTGCAGTGCAGTGTTTGGACATGTCTGGCTCAAGCATGACCAGCAGCGGAAACAGACTCCAGGTTCCGGAAAGCAAGGTGGCAGCGGTCGGAATTCATGTCGGATTGATACGAGCGGAAAATGGCAGAAGCTAAAAAAAGCGGTGTCGGATGGGCAAATTTGTTTTGGTGTGCGTTCAGTTGCGGTTGTTGACGTTTGGTTTCTCGACTCCGCACATGACTGGAGACATCTCGAAGATGGATGTCGTTGATTCTGGTGGATGGGAACAGATCTTCTCCGAAGGTATCGGTGATAGACAGCTCCAAGAAGATGACGGAAAAAGTGGATCTGTAGATATGAAAGCTGCGGTAGGTTTTGCACATACCGGTTTTGATGAACAACCTTCTGTGCGTCAGTAAGATATCAGATTAAGGGTACGAGGTGATGTTTGACCAAGAGGGATGTCGGATCAAGAAGAATAAAGACGTCATCGTCGTCGTCGCTGGAATTCGGAATGGGAACTTGTACCAGTTAAAGCTTCGGAGTGAAAATTCGCTGCAAGTAACCGCTCGCCACCGGGAAGATTGTCAGCATTTGTGGCACCGTCGCTTGGGGCACCGCAACCCCGATGACATCAGCAAGATCGTATGCTAGGATCTGGGAAGCGGATTGAAGCTCGTCGACTGTGGGATTCGATCTGTCTGCACCACCTGTTGTTAAGGAAAGCTATTGTGCTTGCCCTTTCCGAAGTAGTCACAGGTGAAAACAGAGGGAGTGCTGGATCTTGTTCACACAGATTTGTGTGGCCAGAGGGAAGTTCCGACACCAAGCAACCATGATTGACGATCACAGCCGTTTTTGCGTGGTCTACTTGTTACAGCGCAAGTCACAGGCTGGTGAAAATATTCAGAAATACATCGACATGGTCCGCACACAGTTTCTGAAGGTTCTCAAGGCCATCCGAAGCGACGGTAGCGGTGAGTACACGGGAGTCAGTGAAGGCATTTCTTAGCAAGAACGGAATTATCCAGTAGCTGACTGCTCCGTACTGCCCACAGCAGAACGGGAAGACAGAGAGAAAGAATCGCAGTTCGCTTGAGATGACGCGCTGCTTGATATCGGAGGGCGGCCCTAATCGGAAATATTGGGGTGAAGCGGTATGTACGGCCAACTACATCCTGAATCGTGTTCCAGCTTCGGCTTCTAGAAGGACGCAACATGAACTGTGCTCTATGAGGACAAGCCAAGCAACCGCCACATGAAGGTGTATAGTTTTCCGGCCTTCGTGCACGTGTCGAGAGAGCGCAGAATGATTATGATTTTTGTATGATTTTTGTATGATTTCGTTGAAAGGAGGAAAGCGTACCGTTTCCTCAACCCCGATATGGACACGGTGGTGAGAAGTCGGATCGCAAGGAGCTGGCGGAAAGCGAAACCATCAAAAAGGTGATGTGCAGGGATGACATCGAAATTGTTCCAACAGTCATTGTGGATTATCCGGAATCAAACCTCAATGAAGAAGAACAAGAAGGTCGGTACAGTGTATCCCACGAGAAGTTTCTCTCGGTAGAGCATGGAAGTGAAGAGTCAAACTTTGAAGAAATTCGCCCTGTTAGCTGTTGCAAGCCATCGTAAACTCCACATCAAACATTTGGACGTACGCACTGCACCAAGGGGCGAATCACTCTTGAAACATTTGATTTATAAAAAAAAAGTTGTTGCATTTAAATGCATTCTCATGCATTCAATTATTCATTCAATAAACAAGCAACCCGTGACTTTCTACAACACTTCACTGTAGTCATTGTCTAACAACACACTTTGTCAAACCTCAACTAGCCGTCATAATTAATTAGCAACTTGTATAATTGTTAATACCTTGAATACTGATACAATTCCTTGTACAATTCAGTAATTGCCACCAAACTCTTGGTGGTCCCGGATAGACGTGAGGATTAGCGGCAACGGAAATGTGTGAATGGGTGTTTAGTGGATTGGGGGTGTAATCCTGTCTTCTACTTTGTCTGTAGAAGACGGTCCCAACCCCGCACCTGGACCCAAGCCGTTCAGGTTTCTAATGAGCAGAAAACATCCCCCCCTCCCCTCGCTTAGAGAATAAACCAGGAAGAACCAGGAGAAAAAAAAAACAGAAACCAGGAGAAGAAACCTGGAAGAAACAAAATACTCGACATTCAAGCTTTTGGAATTCATAATTTTATATAAATATCAATAAATCATATAGAATTGAAACATATTATAATATTTCATTCGACTACTTTTCATTGTATTTCTATGGTTGTCCCGAGGGCTGTCCATCCTTGGGCCCGTGGGGCATGTACATCTAACACGGTGAGTTCCCCCAGACATGTGAACGCAGTTAGATGTTTGACGGCTAGTATGTTTTTCACTTATTGGGGTTTACTAGCCTAACTGTCGTTTCTATCCAGGAGTATATCCGATTCCAGAGTTGTACCTGCAGTTAGTTTTTTATGACATAAGTTTCTCGACATTGTTAACAGTAAATTTAATATAGGATTTCCTTCATTACTTACAATTACACGTTTTATGCCCAAGTTGTCCATTCCAAAAGGATTAACTTTTGATGAGAACCAACAAGAAAACATCATAACTTCTTTCTTCAGTAACTTCGGCTTGTCATTCGCATATATATCAATGCTAAGTTGATGGAAGTTTTATAAAATGCATTTACATGCATTTGATGCAAATTAAATGCATATTCAAAGAGTGATCCACCCCTTGCACTGCACAGATGTTGGAATTACTGCTTCGATGAATTTCTGAAGAAGATGGGCTTCAAGCAGAGTTTGGCTGACCTCTGACTGCACAGCTCGGAGATGAAAGGTAAGAAGGTGTACGTTTTGATTTATGTTGATGACTTTATTGTTGGATGCGAGGTATACACTGAATTGAAGAAGAACATCGACATAGTTTCGCTGGAAAATATGAAATACTTTCTTGAGCTTGAGATAAACCATGTTGCCGGAAATAACAACGTGAGCCTAGCGGAAATTCGAAGTCGGTGACTGCAAGTCAGCGCGCACGTCGAAGCGTTGGAAGAGAAATACGCTCGAGGCGAAATTGAAAGTCTAACGTTAGCGGATTCTTCTCTTTATCGAAGCCTAGTTGGCTAGTTTGGTCCTTCCTCTACAATGCCGTTCATGCATGCTAGCGATATAGCACATGCAACCGCGGTGCTCGGTCGCGAAGTCAATCAACCAACTGAAGCTGACTGGGGAGTTGCTAAGCGGGTTATTCGATATTAGCGCGGTACTTTGGATAAGAAGCTATGTTTCTAGGGACATTTAAAGAGCTGACATGCTTTGCTGATGCCGACTGGGCGGGTGACTGCAACACCAGAAAGTTGGCGTCTGGTTATGTCTTCATGATAGAAGGAGCAGTCGTTTCGTGGAGAAGTGCCAAGCAAAGCTCTGTATCGCTCTCATCGATGGAATCCGAATACATCGCACTCGGTGATGCTATTTGGCTAAGACGCGTTCTAGAAGATTTCGGGCTGAAGCAGAATGGACCTACAACTATATTCGAGGACAATTAGTAAACTAATTTTTCGAACATAGGGGCTAAATGGAATTCAAGGGAGGGTTTGCCTAAGGGGTGTTCCTGGTGTAAAGTTCTGCAAAGAACTAATTTAAGGATGTTCTAGATCTAGGTTATCCAAGAACTTAGGTTACACAAGAACTTCCGCGAGTAAATGCCTTAAGATCTACAAGCGCAATCAATGGATTTTTGTTACATTACTGATACGGTGTGACATCGCCATCGCCGAGTCGCCAGTCTTTCATCTCAATTTAGTTCTGCCAAACTGTCGGCATCTTTATTTCCCTGGATCCACATAATGGTGACCCCATTCCGGCAGCAATCAGGCAACTCTTGTACGCCCCGGACAAGAGGGTGTTTATTAGTTGGTTGCAGCACGGCACTGATTATGTCCAAAAGCCAGTAGACCTGTCTATCATATTTCATAAAACAAAATATTTCTAATTTGAAGAAGGCACACCTTGCTCACTTTGGACACATTACCCACTGTTCCCCTATTATTATTGCAATGGCAGTTACAGTCGTTGTTCTAAGTACCATCTTTCTGATTCCCTCTTTTCCAGAATACAAGACTTGGATGGCGGTTTCTTCGAAAAGTTCGGTTCCATCTTGCGCCAGAAGTCCATCAACCATGAGGAAAGTGTCACGTTGCAACCTTTCCCGGAGCATCAGCCCCAACTGGAGAGTACACCGTTTAGCGAGCCGGAAACGATTCCCGAGGGTGAGGACAGCGGCAATGAAACCCTGCCCGACAGTGACAGTGAGGAGCAGCAGGAGAAACAGAACGAGTTTATCGGCGATGCCTTCGGGTGGAATGTGAGTACAATCGATTAAATAGTTTGTTATTAATTGATTTCAATTGATTGTTGTTCCAATGTATGAGTAAACCGGTGCCTGCAGTCATCGTCGCTAGCTAGTAGATCTGGGATAAAGCGTTTATAAGAAACGAACCATTCACATCTATAGATGTGGTAAATGACTATTACTGCATTCATTGTGTAGAGATGATCCAGCCTAGGGCTGAAAATCTCTATAATAACGAAAAAATAATAAAAAACTCGTAAACGCATCTTGTTAAAACAGAACTAACACATGTTGCCAACTGCATATCTAAAACTCAATTTTAAATGCTCAGAAAACCTCGTTGGCGCCATTCAGATCGCCTGCGAGATCTAATCACAACTATAGAGAGGGTCGGTTTATTTTGCAAGCAAACCATTTCACGGCAATTATAACGATCGACGTGTTTACACTGGATTTTATGGCTCGCCGTTATTGCACAACTATCAATATCGTTTTACTATGTGTATGGGTTATTGCCTATCGGTAACTGGTAATTGCAGAATGGGAAGCGATCGTGATCTAAGAATCTTAAAAATGGGAATTTATGAGAAAAATACGAAAAAATCAAAATTGTAGAAAAAATAACATGCATTGAATCATAAGTTGTACATAATAGTCATTTATCAAGGATAATTGAATGGAATTATTTCTATTTACCTTTCTATTTAGATATGCAATGAGTTGCAATAGATAGTTTTTAACAGAATATATCCCATGCAGCACCCGCAACAACATCCAAAATGTGGCTTTGTATGCTCTGGTTCAAACGAGTTGCACTATAAGCACACGCAACTTTTATCTGTTTAGTTTCATATTCCTCACAAAGCACAATACAGTCCGCTTGTACAAAATACTTTATGTAACAGGTATAAAACGTCTAACTTTGGTTTATTGGTTCAGATTAGGTTCCAAATGTATTTCAGAAAACTTGCGTCTCTTTTTATTTTGACAGCTCTCTAACTTGTGACAAAGACGGTGCAATGAAGTAGCAAATAACTTCATGAGCTTTTTTGGTGTATTTAGCAACAATTCTTTCACAGAGCTTTTGGTGTTTTTTATAGAATGATAAAATATGCTGATCAGATACCCAAGAGGTGGTTCTCTTCATTAAGTTCGCGGTACGCCTGTTGGGGATGACTTCTAGAAGGGGTATATGAGTACTTTCTATTGGCCAGCGTTCCACCAGCTATCGCCTTAACTTTCCTCTGGTAGCCCCCCTTGGGAGAAGCTCGCTGACGCAGTATATAGTTTGGATAAAAAATGACTCTTATGTCAAAGGAGGGTCAAGTTGTCCTCTTTCCTCTGGAAGCTTGAGTCCTGGATATTACTCTAGACTACAACTTGCTGTTGGTCGGCCCGCCATTTTCTCTGTAGTTCAAGTACGATTCGGGAGACCGCGGAAGTAACGGAATCCCACTTATCCGCCCCGGTACATAACCTTTCAACAACTTCTGCATACTCGACCTTTCCTCCAC
Organism: Aedes albopictus; assembly: GCF_035046485.1. Classification (NCBI taxonomy): domain Eukaryota; kingdom Metazoa; phylum Arthropoda; class Insecta; order Diptera; family Culicidae; genus Aedes; species Aedes albopictus. The sequence continues at coordinate 168,724,918 of NC_085136.1, forward strand.
GAAGCGTGGGCATTCAGAGAGCACATGCTCCGCGGTCTCATCGCAGTCTGCGCCCCGAATGGGCATGCGGGGAAGCCTGCATGTCAGAATCTGTGTGAATACAACCTAAAGCACCCATGGCCTGACAGAAATTGTGTCAAATAAAAGTGGTCATGCGGCCTGCTCGTCCATTTAGGTACGTACGGAGGAATCCCATTCCCTCTGCCATTTCAGCATAGACGATGTTCCGACGATCCGTCTCGAGCCTCTTATTCCGCGTCGCTCAAAGCACTTTTCTTCCTCTGCCACCACCAAGGATGGGAAAAAATCATTAATTTATTGCGTATGCCTCACTCACATCCACGCACAATCTGATGCGAGTGTGCTTCTCCCCCAGGCAAGCAAAATCTTTCCACTTGCATTGCCCATTCTTTCTAATCGCCGAGCACCGAGCGACGCAAGCAACGGCGGCCGAATGAATCGCTACCGAATCTGAGTGCTGAAGGCGAACGAACCAATATTGAACAAATGTTTGCGTTCTGAGTCGGGTGCGAGAGCAATCGTTTTGGAACGTTCATTTAGCGTTCAGTGGAAGCATTCAGTACTGGGAATTGAATCAGTGAGTGCGTTCTGATTCAATCAGCTGAATGCCACTCGGTAGTTGAGAGAGCTAACGTTCGTTTCGTATACACCGATGCAGGGTGATTAATTTCGCTCACTATTTGTTTCTCTCCTGATTCGCTTCGTTGGCGTCGGTAGCGAGCCGTTCGTGCTGCGTTCGTTCTTAGTGCGCCGTGCTCTCACTCAGTATTGGGTTGTTGGCGTTCTTTTTGCCAGTTTGCATCGCCGGCATTCGGGTGAGCGAATGAGTTTTCCCATGCTTGGCCACCACTAGTACTATGGGTCCTTTGAGACCGTGCGGTATGCGCTGGCCACCCTACGATACAGCAGCCTATGGGTACTCTCAAGTCACCGTAACCGAGCTATTTGTCATTATCTTTAACAATGCCATTACCGCCATGCCATGGTTGCCCTTTTGCAGGCCTATTCCACGTGGCTTCCGAATTTCAGCTTATCGTCGAAGCTGTGTCGAAGCAGTAGATCTTGCACCCACCCGCTTCTGGTGACCACTGCCCGTTTTTTCACACTTGCAGTCACCACCTCAGGTTTTTGGTGCGCGAGGGCCAACTGTCTCGACCTCATCCAGCCCTTCACTATACCAATTTCGTGCGTTAGAGTAATGCGGGGCAAAAGTTCGCACGGGGCAAAAGTTCGCAGTGGGTCTTTTTCTGAACACGAGTTAAGAACCCAAACAAATTTGCATGGGTTCGACACATAATCAGGCCAGTTACTCGTCAACAAAAATTGGAAGGATTTCGATATGGTGTGGCAGAGTTATGCGAAAAAATGTGTTTCTAGGTGTTTTGATAGATTTTTTGGGCTTTTTCGAATAAGAATTTGTAGTAACAGGAAGAAGAAGAATCTCAAAATCTCTTGATGTCGGAGAATCGTTATTCCATAGTAGTTCAAGAGGTGCACTCAAATAAACAATAAACTACTAGTGCTTCTTGCAGAAAGGGACATTGTTAAAACCTTGACGGTGGGGCAAAAGTTCGCAGTAGCTGTGGGGCAAAAGTTCGCATTAGCTTTCTGAATGTAGTACATCAATAAAATTACAGAATCTTTGCAGTAATGATGGTTTCGTATAGAAACTACTATATGTGTATAATATGTGTAGTATGTACCCTGAAATCGTTCCGGCAGAGGGTTTGAATTTTGTTTTGTAAGAAGATCCATTGTAAGGCAAACATTATGTTCACCCATTTAAATCAAGAAATGAAAAATGGCTAAAAAAACATTTTAAAACATTTGCATCGTCGTGTCTTTTCGTATGTTTCTGAAGGTCATGTTATGTTCTTCTACTTTACCGGGGTCTTTCATAGCTTAGTTTGCAAATTCACAGTTATAATTCATCACCATACTGACGGGGATAAGATTCGATTACGGTCCCGTTCAAAAGTTTTGCAGCATATTTGATTTTTTTTAAATGTATTTTGTGCAACACGTATCTTTATGATTACCCCACAATGTATTTTGATAACTTCAGTTATGCAGGAAAGGACAGCTTCTTGTTAGTAGTTGTGGAAGTCTTCATAAACTACATTGTATTCCAAAGCTGAACACCAGGTCGTATTCCAGTTGGGCCGTAAAGCTAAGAACAGAAAGAAACAGATTTTTCGGCTAAAGTGAAAGAACGAACATGAACTACCATGAAATAAATGAACATCATACCAATAAACTATGCTATTCAACGTGCGAACTTTTGCCCCGCATAATGCGAACTTTTGCCCCCACTATGGGGCAAAAGTTCGCATTGGAGTACTTGCATTAAAATTTGTATTACTGAAACTACGAAAAGAACGCGAAAAAATCTAGTACTACGTTTTGAAGGCAACATGATAGGGACCCGTTTAACGAAGAAAAACGATATTATTTTCTTTTCGTTTAATAGCTATTTTGTGAAGTCTGTTAGGTGCGAACTTTTGCCCCGCATTACTCTACTGTCAGGTCCACTTCCTCTATGAACTCGCCGTATACACGAGAGTAATATCACCGGCAAAGCCGACCATCTTTAGTTTGAGCCTCAATACATCAATATACGCCGTGTTCTAGAGTACCGGGCCCAGGACGGAGCCCTGACGTACCCCCGCGGTGATGTTGTAGATCTTCTCGCCTTCCTCGGTGTCATAGATTAGCACCCTATTCTAGAAGTATGTAGCTCTCCAGTATCCGGTATAAACTAACTGGGGCTTCTAGGTGGTGTATGGTGCACTCGATGGCGGCCCAGTTGACGTTGTTGAACACATTTATTACGTCCAGCATGACGACCGTGCAATAGTGAATTCCCGTTCTTTTCTTTAGGAGCGCTATTAGGTTCCGGAAGCCGAACTGGTTATCCGAGAGGCCAGAATCATCGAGTTACTCGGTATAGACCATCAGCCTCGATATAATGATCCATTCCAACAGTTTCCCAGCGGTGCCCAGAAGATAGTGGTTTCCCGGTTTTGGGCAATACAACCAATCTTTACCTGTTCCACCTCTCCGGAAATACGCCTCTGTCTAGGCACATCGTCATAGCCATTATGAACCTGTCAGGACTAGCCTCGATGGCCGTCTGTAGGGTTACTGTCGGGATACTGTCCAGACTCGGAGCCTTGTTCAATATAAGCGACTGTGCTATTGCAACGAGCTCGTCGTTCGTTACTGGAGCGACCTCGCTTTGGCCGGTTTGACCATAGAGAACGGGGCCTATGGTCTTGTATTGGGGACCGGGAACAGCATTTCCACAATCTTCTGCAGCATCTCGGGGGAGCGTTCTGGTGTTGCTGACGCGCTCTTTTTTTTGTTATGACTCTCTTTTTTCAGAGCAACTTTAACCGCTCTGTAAGCCTCGAGAACTCTTTGCATCCTCCTTCTAGCTCTTAGGCAGGATGCGTGCAGTTCTGCGATTTGTGGACACCACCGGTATACCGATTTGCGTCCATTTCTGGATATGGATCGCCTTGGCATTGCGGCGTCACATGCATGGCTCCCACAGTACATTCACGGCTCCACAAATGCCGACTTATCGAAGCGTGAGGTCAGCCATGATAGTCGATTATCTTTGGCTGTGGCCGTCTTCCTGCATGACCACCCTGTATCGAATCGCCAGATAGTCACTGTGTGGGTATCCTTCGTCGACCCTCCAGTGCAACGTGGACGTAATAATCCTCTGGACAAGTCTTGTGAATTATTTAATGCTGTTTATGACGAATTTGATTTTAATGTTAGTAGAATAGAGTTTAAAAATAGAATTAAGTATCGGTCTGTGTAGTTTTCTAACTAAAGACGGCAAATAAATAAAAAATAAAACCTAGGGCTTAGACCCGGGCTCCAGAAGGTCACATCAATGATGGACTCTGCACCGTTCCTACTGTAGGTTTTTTTTTTGTCGCCTACGTTCGCGACATCACCGTTGAGTCTAGCCATAGCTTCGAGTAGAGCCCAGCCTCTCACGTGAGTCGAGCGGCTACCCCACTCAATCGCGCATGCGTTGAAGTCTCCACCGATGATCACGGTGTACTGTAATCCTAGGGTTCTCCTTCCCTTGGTCCGGTTGGCCACTGTTCTTCTAAGGATTGGTCTGTTGGGGTTTGGTTTCCTTGCCCCTTGCGCGTTTCGCAACTTTCGACTTGGCAGCCTGGTTACTCGCGCTGGACGACCCTTCTACCTCTTTAGCTTTTCGCCCGCCTCTCCCGGACGCTTCGTGAGCCGCGTCTCCTCGGCATGTTTCGACCATGTAGCTCGTACGCTAATAATCAGCAATGGGGGATGCTAACCAAAAAATGGTAGTGAAAACTGGGCGGGAAATCATAATGATGAACCTGGACGTGCTAGTGGAATACCTGTCAGTTAAAGAGTTAATATAATTAAATAAGCTATTAGATGTTCCTTCAATTCCAATAATGGGTTTTTATCCTATGCGATGTAATTTTACCATATGAAAGAACCGTTGAGCGGATCTGCCTAATTAGTTTCATCGGAAAACCATGTTCTGACATAATCTGCCAAAGCTCAATGAATACCAGTGTGAATTACTTTGAAGAATTTGAATAATTGTGTATTGCTACAATTGTCATCGAAAATTTTTTGAAAACTTTGCTCAAATTTTTCAAAAGGCTCAAATTCTAGAAATATATTCTGCTCTGATACGAATCAATAATCTAATTAAATACATAAACAGAGCACAGTGAAACATAAATAATAAGCATTAGTCAATAGCCTGTTCATTCAGGCTCTTCTTATCTCTCCCGATTCGCCTAGCGAAAAACTTTGGCCCAACGACATTACAAGAATGGTGCAGAACAATTCGATTGCCAATATCCGATGGCACGAGACATTACCTATACTCTACCGATGGACTATAACTCGCGAGCAGATGACGATGACGGAGCATGCCGTCTAGCGTCCGCCGCCGTCCGTCCGACCGAGGGAGTACACCTACTTCGGAATCGGCAACATCCGTCCATCCGAATGTTATTTATAGTCTTCGTTAATGCTTTTCGCAAATTTCCCCACCGACTTCGCCTTCTACGTGATCTATATAGAATAGCCGTTGGAAAAGTGTTTTCCCTCGGTAGTATCGGTACTGATTGGTTACGAGATCGCGTAAGTTCGCAGGTCGTTCAATTAATTACGGCGTGAAAAGTCGTGTCTTTTTAATGAGGCAATCCTGCGTGCGTATGTAAACAAAGTCGCGATCATTACAAGCTAAGAATAAAGGACGGATGACCGTTGACAAAGATCTTTATCTGGTGAAGATCTGTTCGGTCTAGAATGTGTAATATTATGACGCGTTTTTCATCACATTACTTTACACGAGAACATGTGCCTGCTGCGATTGAGATGTCCACTAGGTGCTGAAGAAAGCGTGGCCTACTACGAAAAGTGTGAGAAAAAGACCGAAAAAAATCGCAGAGTTTTCCTCCTCAATGGTTTGTCGTATTGAACTTGAAATGTGTGTTAAGTTTTGAGGAGAGAACGGTGTAAGGAAAATAAAAATAATAAAATAACTGCTCAATGAGCGCGCGGCGGTCACTTCGTGGGAAAATAGAGCCAAGGAGCCGCGAAGGAACAGAAAAATGAGTAGTGAATTATAAATAAAAGTGTACGAGTTTTTCAGTCCAAGTACGACGGGCGGACCTTTTCGATCGGTCAGTGTTTTGGGTTTTACCTGATTTTCGGAGTCATTTTTTTTAATTAATACAGTCAAAGTTCAAAACAAGTGAACCCGAAAAAAATCTTTTTTTTTCACGCAGGAATAGATGTTCTGAACGGCAATCGTCTTATAAGACAGTTGATGGATAAATTTAGAACAAATTAGTTTGACGTGAAACTTGGAAGCAGATTTAACCACCGTAATGGAAATTTGACGGAGATGGCGCATACAATAGTTATGTCGTGTGTCTAGAGTGAAAAAGTGGTTATCCTGTGTTACGCCGTTGCGTTGCTTTGACCGTTGTTTGTTGACCTCGAGTCCTTTTTCAGAAGTGTAAATTAAAAGTGAAAAATTAGGTGTAGATCGACTATAAATAGCGGGCTACGAGTAATTGAAAACATTCTGGTCAAGCAACGATAAGTGATATGGTATGGCAGGGAAATTTGAGAAGTATGCTCGAGTTACGTTCGTTCCCGAATGTTGCAGGATGGTGAGATATTTTGATTTCGAAACAAGAAGAGAAATCCAATGTTGATCTTTAGTTCGAGCAAAGTATCGAGCATATTAATAAACTAGACAAATTCTTGTGTTTGAAGTTCAAAGCCAAGTAGCGCAACATAAATCATAATGTTTCAATTAGAAAAGTATGTATGATCACATTTGAAACATCTGTTTCTATTCTAGTTCTTGAGTGTTAAAAGCAAAATCTCTCCAGATTATCTGTTTGAATTTATCATCATATTCCTAGAACAAGTTTTCTGTAAAGAACAAATCAAGTCTGTTGCGAGTATCCAAGACTAATAGCTTTTGAAAAGGTTTTGTGCCAGTCGCCAAATGTCACAAATGGAGGATAACGTGCCTCTGGAGCCGGCCTTCTGATAGTACGCCACAATACACGGCTTGCGGCTGCCTTACTCCATCCTCAGTAGTTCAATGATCGCCAGATCACACTCCGCTTGCACTTTGCACTCCACGCCTTTATGTGGCAATTGGATCAGTTGCACCAACTTTGCAGGGTTGTTGTCCGGCATTCTTGCTACATGCCTTACCCACTGTATCCTTACGGTTTTAGCCACCATCTAGATGCTGGATTCTCCGTATAGTTCAGCGAGCCAAGGATCATCCTTCGCCGCCACACACATTGCTGAAGATCGTCCTTAGCACACGTCGCTCGAAAACTCCGAGTACTTGCAGGTCCTCCTCAAGAATGGTCCATATATCGTGTCTGTAGAGAACCAGCGGTCTCATTAGCGTTTTGTTCATGGTGCATTTGTTGCAATCTTTTCGGGCCGTAGTTTCTTCTGAAATTCGTAGAAGGCATGACTTCCACTGCTGATGCACCTTCGAATTTCACGACTTACAATGTTGTCAGTCATCAGTCTCCGACTGTCACTTCCCAGGAAAGCCGTTTTCTTCCATGAGTTTTCGAAGTTCTGTGCGGTCGACACTGTCGTATGCCAGGTCCCAAAGCATCACTTGTCTATCAGGGATGCTTTGGGATCTGGTATTCATGGCATTTCTGGAGGATTGTTCATATGGTCAGTTGTCTGACGGCCGTCGTACCACTGCACTGGTAATTCGCAATTACCCAGTCTCGACTGACTATCCTAAAACCTTCTTTTTCCGAGAAGAGGTCACTCCGCACCAGTCAGGCGTTCGACGCCGCCGATGTGCTCTAGCCCTAGTTGATGGGGAGTGCGGTGTGTCCCATGCAACTCCTTCTGCTTCCACGTTATGATCATCTCGTCGACGGTCTTGATGTCACAATTCAGTTGGTAATCCTCCTGCGCCAGATGCAGGGCAATATAACCGTGATCAGCTTCACATACAGTGCGGTACATTTCGTGGCGGTTCTGCATTTCTGCAAAGTATGCCCGCAACTGTTGGATCTGGAAGACACATAGTGCCTCGATATCGGTGACGCCTCTACCCCTTGCGCAGCGAGGGCAGTCTCGTTCCACTTTACCACCCCAAAGCTGTAGGTCAACAGGGGCACTACAAACGTTTTGATCGTTTTCTCCTTGTTGCCTTGTTGGCTGACGGAAAGCTCCTTAGAACACAGTTTACACGATGCAAAAACTTGCTGTTCAAGTGAGGCGAATACATCTAATTTACAAGAAGCCGAGATATTTGTACGATTCGCCTTCAACCAAATTCCGAAACTCCTGCTGCTTGTTGATGGGGAAACAGCTGACATCAACTACTTGACTTCGGCGAAGATACAGGGGGTGGCCAAAATGTTTGGGATAGGCAACTTTTTTTCTCTCCCAAAAAAAATCAACATGCTGTAACTTTTCATAGAGTGCATCAAAAATTCTTAAATTTTCACTGTTTGTCATCCTATTATATGTGCACACTGAAAAAAAGTTTTCACATTGTTTTTATCTGATTTTCACATGGACTCGTATCCATTGAATTATATGGAGATATCACATAGATTTTGTGAAGTTCTGTGATTTTCTAATAGAAGCTATGTGATTTCCCAATGTTTTCCATATACCGTATTGATTTCATGTGATATTTCCGAAGAAATTTTCATCGGAACATTTAGTAACAGTTATATAGCTAAACTAATGGAAATTTTCCATTGAATATGTGATTTATTTTTTCAGTGCATGATTGGTACAAATTTGAGTTCGATTGGTTACTCTTTCGCAAAGATAGAACCACTCTCGTAAAACACTATTTTTTAGACAACTAATTTTTGAAATGTCATATTTCAGAAACCAGTGAACCGAATTGAGCGATTTTCTTTTAATTGTTTATCAAGTAAACGAAGTATCTTCAAAGAATCTTGTACAGTTACCCAGGTATCCCGAGATACAGAAGCGCATCGGTAATAGCCAGCCAACTGGCGCCATTTAACGCGTTCCTTACATCCAGAGTCACTTCTGAACAGTAGCGAATTCCCCTTCTTTTATGCTGGAGCGTTATCTCGGCGGTTTTTGTAACCGACAGGATAGCTTCATGGTCGACTTCCCCTTCCGGAAGCCGTACTGGTTACTCGAGAGATCATTACTTACATCCTCGGTGCACCTTAACATTCTATTGAGGATAATCTTTTCGAAAATCCTTCCCCGCCGTGTCGATCAACCCTATATGCCGACTATTACCTTGACGCGGAAAACGCCCCTCGATGATGCCCTCCAATATCTCTGGAGATTTCTCTGTAGGAACCTTTACACCTCTCGTCTTGACCATCACGATCCTGTAGGCACCACCCCATGGTTTCGTATTTGCACTCTGACAAAGTAGGCCTTTTTTCTTGCCCTTATCTCGGTGTTCAGCGCGGCTCTTGCAACGGAAAACACCACCCGCCGTTCTTTTCGTTCTCAGATAGTGCTCGCTGCATGTGCCGCTTAGCCCGTATGCAGGCGCGGCGCAGGTCCGGAATCGCTTGAGTCCACCAGTAAGCCGGTGGTCTCCCATTTCTAGGGTGGACTCGCCTAGTCATGGTCACATCGCACACACGCGAGAGCACCGCTACCAACTCGTCGCCGTCTAAACCAAGTAGGTTCCGCTCACGACGGAGCGCCTTCATAAATATCCCTTTGTCGAAGTATGATGTCTTGCTCTTGCGAGGGCTTGGCCTTGGCTTAGCCGCCTCTTCTTCTACCCGCTGCTTACTGTTGTTGTAGGCGATCCTGTTGCGAACCGCCAGGTAATCGCTGTGAGTGTAGCTATCGTCTACTCTCCAGTTCGAACTTCTTGTTAGGCCAGGACTACAAAATGTAACGTCAATAATCGACTCCGCACCGTTCCGACTAAAGTTACTCTTGGTACCGACATTAGCCAGGTCGACATCTAGTATGGCCAGTGTCTCTTGCAGGCTTCCCCATTCCACGGCCCAGGCATTAAAGTCACCCTCTATTATCACCGATATTCGCCCTGTTAGTACGGTCTTTATACAGTCCAGCATCTGCGTAAAATGCTCGATCGGCCACTGCGGAGGCACATAACAGCTACAGAAGAAGACCCCGTATACTTTGGCGACCACGAAGCCCTCATAGGTAGTAGACACCAACTCCTGGACGAAATATTTTCCCGTCGTCCATATCGCCGCCATTTTTCTGGACCTATCCGTGACCCAATTGTCGTTCCCGGCGGGTATTCGGTATAGGTCCGCTATGATGGCGATATCCGTCTCCCACTCAGAAACCGCCTGACAAAGCAGTTACTGAGCCGCGTCACAGTGGTACAGGTTCAGCTGCGTTACCTGCACTGTGATTTGTTAACTGCGACCTTCTTGAATGCTGGGCTCCTTGGATCACCCTTTGTGTGCCTGTTGTTCTCGGATATCCCGGTACAGATCAGACAAATGGGTGGACTCGTGCAGCCTTGTGCCTTATGGCTTTCGGCGCCGCATCTCCTACACAGTTTGCGTTTGCTTCTGTCAGGGCCTTTGCAGTCCCATGACTCGTGTCCTGGTTCCACAAGCCTGAAACAAACCTCCGGTGGCTCGTGGACGGTCAGATGACATACGTACCAGCCTACCTTGATTCTCCCTACTTTAACGGACATTTTGACGTCCGCCACAGGTAGCTGAACCAAAGCTTTCTGTGTTCCTGCTGGCCCCTTCCGTAGCCTAACGGCTGCGATATGTCGCACTGTTGCCTCAGTGCCGTGAGGAGCTCTTCCACTTCGGTGACCTCGTCAAGGTTTTTCACCTTCAGAGACGCCTCTTGTGTAAGAGCCCTCACCTCTACCCCTTCGCCAAGGACCTCTTACGCTTTGGTGTCCCTAGCTACTGCTACCTGCGGCACTGACTTCTTCTTCTTTCGCTCTACCTTCGTTGAAGGGGGGTCCTTCCCTTGGTTCATACTACTCTGTACCCTACTCTGTGGATGCTGAGGGCTTACCAACGGTCGCAACCTCTTTTCCCATCATTCCGGGACGGGCCAGCCTTTTCAGGTCCATCCTTCCCAGCTTTCCTGGACACCTGGCTGGGGTCCGACTTGCCGGCATTACTGCCGACCTTCGGGGAAAGTATTCGCCTGTCTTTGCGGACACCACCAGACAGCTCCTCACCTGACGGCTACCTCGCTCGCTTCTGCGAGTGCTTAACATGAGCAATCACATCCACCACACCTTTTGGACTATCTGCGAATGCAAAGGCCTCCGTCTGGGTAGACTTCGTATCTTTTTCTATCACAGGTTCCACCATTGCTGCAGCCTTCACGAGTCTTACGTGTTTCTGCTTGGCATAGTGTAAATCGATACAAAGTCGCAACAGGGCCGTTTTCAGGTCCTTGCTAATGTTGGACTTCGTGAACGCAAAGTCGATGATCTTGCCGAGCTGCTGCTCAGCCACCTCAATTGCGGGCAGCCCTTCTCTTTTTTTTTTTTGGTTGATGGCCATCAACATCCACGCTCCCTCTAGTATCACCACCGCCTGGCTTGCCGGGGAGTGGACCGGAGCTCTCACGCTGGAGCTGCGTGCGCAGCTTCCCGCACCTACGTCCTCGCTTCTCCTTATCGGAGACCACGCCAACCCAAGTAACATTTTGATAACCAGTTTGGCTTGTAGAGGTTTTGAGAACCGGCATAAATCCTTATGCCTTTTATTTTGGTTTTATGGTGGTTTTCTAGTATATTGATTAAAAAATGTTACTTGGAAACCCACTCCTTGCAAAGGGGTAGCATCGCCACTACCACTACCTCCTACGTTTTGATTTTTTTTTTTGATTATTAGTCTTCATGTTTAAATCCCACGAGTCGTACGGGAAATGAGGTCCACCACGTCTGTAAAAACGCGATCAGGGTCGAAATACTGTGCGGGTGCCCAGGTATCGCATAGGCTTCGTTAACGATCGAGCATCTTTTTCACCCCCTCGACCACTCATTACTCGGCACGGGTCGCTAGATACTTTGAATTGGGGTTAGTAATCCTTTTCTTAGCCGGCGACTAAGCTGTTGAGAAGGTACGAGTGCGGTACTGAGTCGTACGCTTTTTGTAATCGATGTACGCCATTCTCAGGCTCCTCTGCTTTTCGGTGACTTGATTCACAATGACTGCATCTATGATGATCTTGGTTTTGCAGCCTTACGTGTTTTTACGACACCCTTTTTGTTCTTCAGGCATGACATTGTTGGCATCACAGTGGTCTTGTAACTTCCTCGCTCTTACCGACGACGCGACAGCACCTTGACTCGAAAGGCAAGTTGTTGATCTGTGCTTTGCTGGATCAGCTGTGTTTAGGTCCTTCGGCAGAAGATGAATAATACCCCTAGTGTAATTAATCTTGGTAGCTGCTTGCGGTCTTCTAGCACCATGTTGAAGCATTCCACCATACGCCCGCGGATCCACGTGTGTTTTTTATACCCAAAAGTGTGTAAAGATGTAACCATGCATATGGTAAATATGCGCGTATTAGGCTTCATTTAAGCCTGCTGGAAAAACAATCATATGGTTCTTATTTATGTTTCACCCTAGGCCGATTCATCTCAGAACTAATGGCTAACTAATCATATCGTGTTTGTTTAGAGAGGCATTCGATCCCAAGTTTTCTACCTGAAATGCATTCACTCTATCACACCAGGTTGAATAAAATTTCAATAACCGTTCTATGGGAATCCCTATTAAAATCGGACAATTATGCGTAGAACAGCAGTGTACATGGCAACTTGAAAGATAAGCTTTAAAACCGGCTTCTGGTACACAAAATTTGAATGCACAAACTGAAAGCTTTGATAAAGATACTTACGGGTAAAGCTGTGGAAGCTGCGGAGATGAAAAAGCACTAGTAAGACTAATTAAATAAGGTGCTTGATCAATTTCTCAACGCTATCGCCCATTATTCCTGAAACACAGGGAATAAATTTAGTCTATGAATGGTAGCATTTGTTATCCATCCTCGATATCTGTTTCCCTGCTCTGAATACAACAATCGTCGTTTAATCGGTCCCAGAGTGCTCACACTTTTGTTCCATATCTGCATGTACGTCACAATTTTAACTCCAATTTCACATCTGTTGCAGTCAGTTGGTATATAGTTTTGAATCCTATTTCTGCTGGTTTGGTTGTACTTACCTAGTGATTATTCAATGCACCTCAAATGTCTGCTGGATGTTCAAGTGATTACTTGTATGTGATTTGATGAATGTTACTCTTGAAAGATCTCAAGTACACGCCACTTAAAATAAATCAGAAAATGTTTGTCGTTCAGAACATCTATTCGCGCCGAACTTTAAATCAATTTCGTAGTAACGTTGTGTTCCTCAACCAATCAGGACCCTTCCGCCATGCAGCGAAATCTAGAATAAGCAAGTAAAAATCTGTTCAATCGACGACGTACTTGCGGACTCAATCTCAACGCTTCAATTGAAGCAACAACTCGACGACAAAAGACACACCATGAGCACCTATTCGTTGCCACGCCTCCTCGGCGGTGGTGGCTTCAGCTCCAACCACAAGATCAACATCAAGTTTGGGACGCTCCGGTTTTCCAAATCCTTTCGCGAACGGCAAAAACAACGATCGAAGTCCGTCGCCCGGGTTGAAGGGCTGTACGACTCGCGAAAACAGCAGAAAGATCTGTACAGTATGCTTCCGATTCCGACGGTGAACAACGGCAGGGGCACCGTCCGTCGCAACCAGTTCCGCGGGGTCCGAAAGGAGGAAATGGACCGGCAGGCTAATATGATCATGCACTCGATGACTGTAGGCAATGGTTTCTTTCCATATGAACAGATGTATTTTTACAATTGCTGTAGGGCTGCTTTTTCTACATTGTTACAAGGGCAGTAACTATCTGGCAAAGTAGAACAGGCAACCTTACAGGACATTTGCATTTATTCAGATTATAACATACTTTCAGTTCGAATCAATTTTAACATTTTATCACTTCCGCAACAGATAGAGGAGCTGTACGAAGAAGTCCTATTCGAAATCTTCAACAACATTGGCTGTGATGACGAAGAGCTGACCGAAGACAGTTTGGTCCACTATGTTCAGGATGCATTTAAAATTTCCAACGAAAAGCACGAGGAAATCCTCAGGGTGGCCCGCAATAAGGAACCACCGGAGATTTGCCTCAACGTGGAGGTGATCGAAGCCAAAGAGCTGGAACCCAAGGACTCCAACGGACTGTCGGATCCCTTTGTCACCATGTACATCGCTTCGAATCCTACCCATCGGTACAACACCTCGGTGAAGTCCGCCACTCTGGATCCGCTTTGGGAGGAGCATTTCTCACTGTAAGTTTGCGTATAATCCAAGATATTCAAGAAATAATGAATGCTTCACTTTTTAGGCCCATCGATGAGAACGCTAACGATGCCAATCTGATTGTAGAGGTTTGGGACTTCGATCCAGCCGAAACGGTCAAGGAGAAGATGAACAAGGTATTCGATGTGAAGGGCGTGCGCGGGCTGCGAAAGCTGATGAAGGAAATAGCAGTTACGGCATCCACTGGGAAGCACGACAACGAACTGATTGGCCGTGCCAGTATACCGCTGAAGGTAAGGTTATTATACGATGATTTAAGGACAGACTTGTTGGAATCCCAAAATGGCCAACTTTGGCACTTACTCACGATTTCAAGCGCACAAATCTCTTCGTAAACAAAACCAGCGCACCTGATCTTCTTATGCTACGACTAGCGCTATGGGCATCATGCTTGCTAGCACACATACCACGTCTTTTGAGATGTTGTGGTATGCGCTAGCAACCCTGAGGCACATCAACCTGTGGGTGCTCTGTGGTCACTCCACGCTCGTGTAACCGCTGCAGCACTCGACTACACAGCGGCGGCATATCGTAGTATGTATTCTGCATTCAGGTACAACTAAGAATGACGCGATGCCGTTTGCAGGTGTGTTTCGATTGATTGGCAAAGTTGAGCTTGTCTTCGATCATGAGTCCTAGCTGCTCCAGAGTACTCTGGAGTTGAATGCTAATTAGCTAATTAGCATATTGCGGTCATTCACCACCATTACTTCCGTTTCGTAAAGAGGTACTTCAAGCTATCTCAATCGAGCGATCGAGTGCGCAGTAGTTAACTCAACCTTCTCTATCGATTCATCATTTACCACAAGCGTGATGGTGTCGGCAAAGTTATTCAGCTTTACGCCCAATGGTAGTACAAGCCTAAATAATTCATCGTACTTCATGTACCGGAAATAGCTCTCTAAGATCCGCAAAGACTTTTCGGGATTCCAAAGAAGGGAATGGCACTCTCGATGGCGGAATGGCTAACATGTTTGATACGTTCTTCAGGTCTAGTGTCACAACCGCGCAGTAGTGGATTCCCCATCGCTTCTTTTAGAGCGTCACCTCGGCCAGTTTTGGTCACTGACCTGATATCGACCACTGACGACCGTCCTTCCCGAAAGCACCCTTAGATTGTCTGAAAGCCCAGAGTCATTTGTCCTCTCGGTATATACCGTCCACCTCTCCAGAAACTTGCCTCTCTCCAGGAATTTCTCCATAGCCATCCTGAACATGTCAGGGTGAACTTTGATGGACACCTTGATGGTTATACTATGGGGATCTGGTGCTTAGTTTATCTTAAGTGGCTTCAATGTTATGACGAGTTCCTCATTTGTCATCGGACTCTTTGCATCCTTCTTTAGATCTTAGGTAGGATGTGGGGAGTACGGCCTGACAGTGGTTTAGGTTGAGCTGTGTAACTTGTATTATTGTCGGCTGTTGTGTCTCCCACACGTGCCTGGGCATTTAGTCCCATCCGTCGCATGGCCCAGGTCCGCGCAAATCAGGCATTTTGTTGCCAATTTGCACTCGTTGGTGAGGTGACCCCTCTTCTCCGCACTTCATGCAAAGTTTACTCCTATCGGGGTGCTTACACTCTCACGTTCTGTGGAGTTCTCAAATTGCCCGACTGCGGCCGATTTGTAATTCCTCTCCACTGGGAGCTATCGGCGCCTTTACACTGCCAAGATTTGTTCAAAGCACTTAAATCACGTTTCGGGCGGCTCCTAGCTACTGAGCGGATTCACTGACTAGTAATTCCCCCTACTGAGCGCTTAACCGCGACGATCTGAGTGCTTCCCAGGCGAATTAATGCATTTGTTGCACCTATCTCGCACTTATGCTTAAAGACGTCTGCGAGTTCCTTGGCGTCGGTAATCTCATCAAGCGGGGAGGCGCCTCTCTTACTTTCGTGTGTCAATTGTACTTTCCTCTGCAGTCAAAAGGTCCTGTCCTGTGCCTTTTTGGCTGAAGCCACTGACTTGCGGAGTTCCAGCAAGCTTTGCTTTACCTTCCTAGGATGCTAGGTTTTTCGACCCAAGATGACGTAGTGCACGTTCGGCGTGCCCATCTGGGTCATATTGACCCTAACATCTTACTAGGGTTAAGTTACTTGTTGATTTTACTTCGCCCACTGATATATATTTATATAAGCCGTTGCTGCCTGCTTTCTTCGAGCATGGTCAATTAAAAGTGTACTTGCCATTAAGTTGTCAATTCCAGTGTATTAACAAGTATACCATAATCAGGAACTTACTGGCATCGTTGCTGATGTGCCCAAGGTATCACTTGCTGAGCTGTGGCAGTTTTGGAAGCGATGCCACGTCGCTGTGCCTCCGCCACGCCTAGGCCTTTCCAGTTTGAGGTACTTGGACACCAGGAGCACGGTCACCTGCTGGGGGCAAGCGCCAAAGTGATTAGCCAACACTGATGTGTCGATAAGGCTAGCTTAACCCGGGAGCGTATACTCGTATAATGAGTAAACGCAACATGAAAGATGCACGCTTGTGGTACACAACGTGATCGTGGTGTCGTAGAAGACGCGACTGCTTGAGGGTTAAGAAATAATCCTAAGCTGGGTGGGTTTTCATCATAAGTGCTTCCGGAGTGTGGGCTGTACAACTGGATCCACAAGGTAGAAGGTATTCCACTCATGGGGTCAATATGACCCAGTTAGGCTCGCTAAACATGCACCCAGGGCCGAATCTAAAGGGGTGGGCAGGGCCCCGGGCCCCCACATTTTAGGGACCCCCACAAAAACCATTTTTGGATCAAGTACTGCTTTAAAACAAATAAAAACTGTATTGCTCATCGCATTTGTACCTCCGAGGAGCCTCCACAACCGCTCGGGTCCCGGGCCCCCACAATCCTTAATCTGGGCCTGCATGCACCACGTCATCGTAGTGTGCCTAGATCTTAAGAGGGTTAAGACCTTTCTGGTATCTGTACATATAATTGCTGAAGTGCTCCTCTTTCGAGTTACCCATCTCATGTCCATGAACAATTGATGCGTTTGTAAACTGCCCATTTACGAGTGATGTACTAAATCTTGCATTTTATGTCCTAACTTCTTTTTCTAGTCCATACCCGCATCCGGTTTGGTGATGTGGTACAACCTCGACAAGAAAAACAAACTCAAGCGCCAGGGAACGATAAGAATAAGACTGAACTTTAGCTCACAGAAAAACAATCAGGTTGCAGCCCAAGAGCACCGACACCTGCTTAGAATCCTTCTCCTGCATGAGCTGGAAACCTCGAAAGTGGCACCGTACTGGTGGTCCGGGAAGTTCACCACCCAAGGTGAGTACGTGCTCACGCAACACTCCGCCCAAAGCAGTCTCTCTACGACCGCAGGTGCCTTTATCCAATGGTCAGTCTACACCGCCATCCACACCGACCATCCGCTCTCGTTCGGGCTGTTCGACGGTATACTGGACAAAGTTGTCCGCGCCATTCAGTTGAAGGCTGTTTCCGATGATGAACTGAAACTGTTCTGGGATGCTACCAAAAAACTTCTTCCGTCCTGTTTTTCCGTAATCCGAAAATTACGAAAGAAAACCGCAGGTGACAAGCTGGTGGTCAAAATGCTCACGGATGCGTTGAACATCATTGCGAAGGTGTCGATGCTGGAGCCTCCGGAGGGTACCGATCTGTTTCCGCTGCAACAATACAGTTGGATCCGGTCGAACACCGCCGATCCCAACTGGGATATTCGTGAAGCAGTGGCCAGTGCTGTTGCGAGCGGTGCTGAAGACTGGTTCAACAGTATCAAGGAAGGCCACTTTGTGGAATCTGGCTTAGATGAAGATCGGCTGCAGAACTTGATTAAGATCATTCAGTTGGTACGATCAGACATCCAGCGATCAATTGAACATTACGATAAGCTGTTTCAAGAGTAAGTAACCGAAACTGTTAGTTGGTTGTAGATGCTCATAACCAGTTTAACATTCGTTTCAGAATTCTACACTTCCAGTACACCAAAGAACTCTACATAACGCATGAACTGAAGCTTGCCGAACTAATCAAACCTTGCGTGGAGGAAATCTGCCGAGCTTTAAAGCGTATCGACATTCCCGAGTCCAACACAACTCTCATGGAGTACGAAGACATCAACATGGGAACAACCTTGTTCGAGTTATACCTGGTGCTGAAACGTTTCTCTCAGCTTGGACCGGCGTTGAGTCCGGGGGAATCCGGCTTTGCCATCGATGAGTATCACAATTGGTTCACAGCTGGTGTGACGCACTGGTTGGATATCTCCGTGTACAAGGCGCTGATGCGAATTCATAAGGCGATCGAGCTGGATAAGCTGCAACCGGTGGACGAAACGGTCAAGTATTCCTCCTCAGCGGTAGACACGCTGGCGATCTTCTACCAAATTAAGATCTTCTGGCAACAGTTAGATTGGCCAGATGTGGAGGGAGCGTACATCTTCGTGGCGAAAATTGTCGACGTAAGTTGTCTAGGGCAGACTTGAACATACAGGTGCTAAATGGTTTTCTTTATTTCAGGACATTTGTCGCTGCTGCGTCTTCTATGCCGATCGAATGTCCACCCGAGTGGAAAACCTTGGCTTGATAGAAAATGTTTACGAGAGGAAGTTTGAGGTCACTACAGAGTGGTGTCTGGCTATCAACAATATCGATTACATTCGGCAAAGCTTGAAACCATTCGCAGCAGAACTAGGCGTGGACGACATCATCACTCGGCTATCGAACATTCAAAGTTCGTCCGAGGCGGAACGATGCGCTCAAACACTACGTGCCGTGCTGGAGAATGCTGTCGATACCGAGAAGAACAAAATTATCGATTTGGTTGAGAAGCTGGCGAAGAAGATGGCTCCGGCCATGCGACGCTTTTTGGTGGAAGGTGCCGAGCTGCTTCAACAGGACTCCAACTCGATGGATCGGTTGATGATGTACATGGAGGATTCCCTTTCGACCTTGAACAGTGAACTGAACGAAATAAACTTCGAGCGAGTGTTGGATGCCATCTGGGGTGAACTAACCACGATTTTATATGACCTGATTCAGAGTAATCTTGATGTAAGTACAGTTAAATTAAAATTTTTGTATAACCCTTAGGAAACTACGTAGATAACTCCCAACATAACCGCAGTTTTCAAGTTTAAACAAAGGTGCTCCACCCCGAGATTTCGCGAGAACGGCATTTCGTTAGGATCTGTCATCTCGGTCACACTGTTTCGTTTACCTATAACTAAATGAGGGTTGTGTTACTCCCAGCTTAGGTAATACCACCGTCTTCAAGCCTAAGGGTCGGCAAAACGCTCGTGATATTCACACTTATACATCGGCTAAGAAAACTACCTCTATTCTTAGTCTCGTATACATTCTTACATTTTTATTCTACTTCCTCCTGGCTTCCTACGTTCCCTTTCTAACATCGTTCTGCCTAACTTCCTTGCGTTCGCCCTCTACAACAGACAACGGCTCCCACTTCTTCCTCTTTGGAGCCACCTTCACCGCTCCTCCTTTCGTCGGTCCGCTGAAACCTTCTCTTCCTGTGTCAGGGGACGGGCGGTTCTCTTTTTGTTGTCGGATACAGCTTCTCGAAGACCTTTTGCATGTCCGAGTGTGGTGATGCACTCTCGAGGCTCGCTGGGAAAGCCTGGGTTTTGTTGGGGTGCTCGGTTGCCGTCTCGAGTACAATTCATTTTATGGCTTGCTACCAGGGCCTGACATTACCTAGACGGATGACCACAGTGTTCGGGAACGTGGGGAGCAGACACTGCACTGTTGTAAGCCGTTCTTAATTTACAAAACAGGCGCGCAGGTATACAGAAGTCAACTTACACTTACCTGTTAGTTCAGGACCAAATATTTATCGGGGACAGTTACCCATTCTTTTTTAAGGTTGCGGGCTCCACACGGTAAGACAGGCCAAACCGACCTTAGCATCCTGGTGGTTAAATTGAGACGGTCTGCAAATCAGATTGCTTTGCGATTCTTCCGTTTATTCGATGCAATCTTTTGGTTCAATAAGTTGGAAAATTTCGCTGAACATCCTTTGCCCCTCCTTCCAGAAACGCCGTCCACCCGCATTTTTCGCCAACCTGCGCGACACGTTGCACATCATGGTTCAGAACTTCAAAAGCGCAGAAAACCGTGAGTCCCAGAACGCTTCCGACCGGGACACCCTGGATCACATCGAACGGCTGCTGCAGTTGCATGGCTACGAGACGACCGATCTCATTCATCAGTATTACATCGACCGGCTGACGGAACAGGAACAGGCCGAAGAGGACGCCGTCTTCGGAATGCTCACGGTGCAGTGCTTCTTCAAAAACAACGTGCTAGAGCTGGAAATCATGAATGCACGCAACCTTAAGCCAATGGACTCGAACGGGACGTGTGACTCGTTTGTGCGGGTGCATTTCATACCGGAGGAACGGTTCGTCGGGGTTACCAAACCGCGCACCAACACTCAGTCGAAAACGCTGTTCCCGCTGTATGACGAGAAGTTTGTTGTGTGAGTATCCTTTAGTTATTTTTTATGAACATCTTGATCAATTCGTTCTCTTTCGCCACAGCACATTCACCCCGGAGCAACGGGCCATCAAGGATGCGGTCATTTTGTTCAGCGTGAAGGACAAGGACCTGTTTGGAATGTCCAACCAATATCTGGCCGAGTGTTACTTAAGTTTCAACGACATTGCGGACATTTCCGGCGAGAGCGGCAAAATCGAACAGAAGCATTTAAAACTGACGCGGCCGCATCGATTAGGTAATTGATACAAACAAAACTGGAGAGTTTAAGTGCAAAGCTTCTACTGATTTTCAATCTTACAGATACGGATTGTGTGCGGGCTTTGGAATATCGCCAAGGTGACAAGCAAGCAAAAGATTTCATCAAAAAGCTTCGACAAAAAATGGGTTAAGATGAACTGGAGCTATTTTGGTAGGTGCCTTTTTTGGAAACAATCCATCGCTAACGTGGTCAAAATATTTGTGAACAGCTGTGCAACGTTTTAATTTTATATCGCTTTATTTAAATGCCACTCACAGAAACAATAGAGACTTTAACTGAAGGAATGTTTTCTTTCTATTTTTCCGTAGTATTTATCACTTTCATTCAGTGTTTCACCATTTACAATTATCATTCACTAGCTGTCCCGTCCCGGCAAACGGCGTACTATCTGCCCAGGGACTGTTCATAAACCACATAGACCAAATTTTGGCCATCTTACCCTCCCATCCGTAAACTTTCGTCCATATCAAAGGTATTGCTTTAGAGAGGGGCTTGTGCACATCGCACCCACAAGGAGCTGCAAAGGCAACTCTCACGAGGTGAATGTAAATTACACTCACCTCGTGGAGAGTCGCTTCCACAGCTCTGTCACGACTTTGATATTCGTGTGCGACACCTACTCTGTTCGGCAAACTTTTAGACAAAACCACAAGGCAAGTCGTCCATACACCATTTTTCGATTGTACGCTTCTGAGCTGAGTGAGTGTAACTCTCTGCAAGTGAGTGTTCCCATCCCTGATGGACACGTTGGAAGCACACTTCAACCCGCAACGCGCATTGTCAAGTGAGGACTTCCGCTTCATATGCCGGCGTCAAGGTGACAAAAATTCCCCAGGAGATACCGTGGATGAGTATTTGGTGGCGCTCCGGAGGATCGCAGTGACGTGCAACTTCGGGAACTATTTGGAAACTGCCCTGTGCAACCAACTAGTATTCGGCCTGAAAAGGAACAACATTCGTGGCCGGCTGTTGGAACGAAAACAGTATGGAGCTATCGTAAAAAGGCGGTGCTGAGATAGAAGGGTCGATAGCGAAGCAGGACTTAAATGATTTGCACAAGCCACCAGGTAAGGCTATGCTTAAGAATGTGGGAAAGTCCTTGCAGTCATTCAGCAGGAATGCTGATAATTTGCGCTGCTCTCGGTGCAGCGATAAATCGTACCTTGCGAAACAGTGCAAGCATCAAACACTATGTGCTCGTTTTTCAAAATCAGCGGGTCTGCATGAAGAAGGCTGAAGGCAACAAACCGGAACCAGGATCGTGCGGTGTGAAGCTGGGGCCAGCAAGGGCACACTACGACGAACAGTGCGAAAAAGGAAGTATTGACAACATTACAGTTGAAGAAGTCTGCATGGTTGCCAGCCAACCATATGATGCGAATCTGTGGGCATGAGATCTTGTCAACGATGTTTATAGAGATGGACACTGGTTGTCCGGTCAGCATTATCAATGCCGAAAGCTACGAGAAGTATTTCCGGGACATTTCTTTGCGGAATACCTACGTTGGTCAGTTATTGCAATATCAACAATGAAGTATTGGGATTCTTCGATGCAGCGGTTGAATTTCAGGGTGCCTGGAATGTGTTGCCAACGTGTTGCCTTTGTACGTTGTGGGTTCCACAAAGCATCCAATGCTCGGTCGGGAGCGGCTGAGTGCGTTGGCTGGCGTTTGGAACCAAGTGTTGCAGCTAAACTCCGTCAATGCAATTGGTAGTATCGATCACTCCACGATGTTGCAATGTTTATTTGCTAAGTACTCAAATGTGTTCAACGGTTCGATCGGAAAGATTTCTTCGGCGCAGGCGAATCTGCGGCTGAAGCCCAATGCGAAACCTATTTTCTTGAAAGCTCGAAAACTACCGTTCAATCTGAAGAAGATGAACTAGACAAGCTGGTCGCTCAGGGAGTGCTTTCAAAGTGAATGGGTAACCCCCATTGTTCCAGTGAAGAAGTCGGAGAATCGTGTGTGAATCTGCGGTGACTATAAACAGACCGTTATCCCGCTGCTGATGGTGGATCAGTTGGCAAATGATTGCGAAAAGTCATTCCTAGAAATTAAGAAGAGAATGCAGTCTAAGAATTGCTTGGTGCACTACTCACCCGAGTTATCATTGGTACTCGATCCGGATGCGTCGCCTCACAGGTCTTGAGCCACCTGAATCCTGATGGCTCGGAGAGGCCCATCCAGTTTGCTTCCGAGACTCTCTACAGCACTTAGCCAAAGTACATGCAGGTGGACAATGAAGCTTAGGCGATTATGTTCGGCATCGACAAGTTTTTTTTTTTCAATACCTGTACGGGCGGAAGTTTGTGCTACTGACCGATAATCAAGTCATAACGAAAATCTTCGGCGAGCATCGAGGCCTTCCGGTAATGTCTGCCCTACGGATGCAACATTACGCAACATTTCTGCAATCGTTCGATTATGAGGTCCGGTTCCGAATATCAGTAGATCACGCGAACGCCATGTCTAGGATTCCGTTGAATCAAACCGTTTCGTTGAGGAGTCCGATATCGTCGAGATGAACCAGATCGAAACGTTACCGTTGACAGCAGAAGAGCTCTCACGAGCTACAGCAGATGACAAGTCTGTGAACAGTGCAATCCAATGACTGAAACATGGACAGCCGGTCGATGCCAAGGACCGATTCGGGATTGATCAAAGCAAATTCTCGCTTAAACATGGATGTTTGCTACGAGGCGTTCGAGTTTACATCCCTCCGGTACTACGACGACGAATTCTGGATGAACTTAATACCACTCACTTCGGCGTTACCAGGACGAAATCCTTAGCAAGAAGCTACTGCTGGTGGGTTGGTAGGGATCAACAGATTGAAGAAATGATTGTGAATTGTGCAGACTGTCAGTTGGTTTGTTCGGAACCGAGTAAAGTGTCATCACACTGCTGGAAACCAGTAACGAAGCCATTTCAGAGAGTGCACAGAGTGATTTTGCAGGACCGTTTATGGACACCTATTTCCTTATTCTGGCGGATGCTTACACAAAGTGGCCGGAGACAAGAATCTGCAGGTCCATCTCGGCCGGAGCCACGGAAGATGGGAGCTTCTTATCATCCCGCTAGCAATGGACAAGCGGAAAGGTACGTGCAGACCTTCAAGCAGAAGCTCAAAACCCTGAAATGTCACAGGTCATTTGGGTGGCACATTCATTCCCGTCTGGACCTACTACTATTCAAGACCGATACGAGAAAATCACCCAAAGTTGTCGTGCGAATGTTCAACGATGGAGACCGGGTGCGTGTGCGAGACTTCTTCACACCCAACGAATAGCAGTTTGGAAGAATCGTGACGAAGGAAGATTTCCCGGAAGATTGAAAACTTGTGCAAATCGAATAAAAGTCCTCATTAACAAAACAGCTGCTACTATGCAGTACATATCGTAATACTAACAAATCCAAAAATAAGCAGCACTTTAAAGGCCGTTATGTGATATTGTTACAGCTAGATGCTGTAATAAAGAAACACTTGGTCTATTACACAGGGTTTGTCGGATGTAAACATTGTTTTCAAAACAAACTTTAAGCGGGATATATAGCTACTACAAAAATACTTTACAGCTCAGGCCCGTGCACAGAAGTGGCGCCAAGGGAGGGGTTTTTCCCAATTTCGGCAAAAGGCGGAGGGGCGCCTAGTGTATGAAACGTCGGTAATGGGGAGGGTTTAACACCCAAAACCCCCCCCCCCCTTGTGCACGGGCTTGTTACAGCTATCCATCTACATACATACATACATTTATTTGTTCAACATCATTAAGACAAGACATAATCAACAAAAGTACGCCACAATACTCGGTTTGTGGCTGCCGCTCTCCATCCTCGGTCGCGCCCAATGCTCGCACAGTCACGCTCCACCTGGTCCGCCCATCGTGCTCTCTGCGCTCCACGCCTTCTTGTGCCAACCGGATCCGTTGGAAACACCAGCTTTGCAGGGTTGTTGTCCGGCATTCTTGCAACATGCCCTGCCCACCGTATCCTTCCAGCTTTGGCCACCTTCTGGATGCTGGGTTCGCCGTAAAGTGCAGCGAGCTCGTGGTTCATCCTTCTCCGCCACACACCGTTCTCCTGCACACCGCCGAAGATCGTTCTTAGCACGCGTCGCTCGAAAACTCCGAGTGCTTGTAGGTCCTCCTCGAGCATGGTCCATGTCTCGTGCCCGTAGAGGATCACGTCTTATTAGCGTTTTGTACATGGTGCATTTGGTGCGTGGGTGAATCTTTTTCGACCGCAGTTTCTTCTGGAGCCCGTAGTAGGCCAGACTTCCGCTGATGATGCGCCTCCGGATTTCACGGCTCACGTTGTTGTCAGCCGTCAGTAAGGATCCGAGGTAGACGAATTCCTCCACCACCTCGAAAGTATCCCCGTCTATCGTAACATTACTACCCAGACGGATCCGGTCGTGTTCGGTTCCGCCTACCAGCATGTACTTTGTTTTTGAGGCATTCACCACCAGTCCGACCTTTACTGCTTCGCGTTTCAGGCGGGTGTACAGTTCTGCCACCGTTCCAAATGTTCTAGCGATAATGTCCATGTCGTCCGCAAAGCACACAAATTGACCGGATTTTGTGAAAATCGTTTCCCGGCTGTTGAGCCCGGCTCGTCGCATCACACCTTCCAGCGCGATGTCGAAGAGTAGACATGAGAGTCCGTCACCTTGTCGCAGTCCCCGGCGAGATACGAATGAACTGGATAGTTCACCCGAAACCCTTACGCAGTTTTGCACACCGTCCATCGTTGCTTTAATCAGTCTTGTCAACTTCCCAGGAAAGCCGTTTACGTCCATGATTCTCCATAGTTCTGCGCGGTCGATACTATCGTATGCCGCTTTGAAGTCGATGAACAGGTGGTGCGTTGGGACCTGGTATTCACGGCATTTCTGGAGGATTTGCCGTACGGTAAAGATCTGGTCCGTTGTCGACCGGCCGTCGATGAAGCCGGCTTGATAACTTCCCACGAACTCATTTGTTTTAGGTGACAGACGACGGAAGATGATTTGGGATAGCACTTTGTAGGCAGCATTCAAAATAGTGATCGCCCTGAAGTTCTCACATTCCAAATGGTCGCCTTTCTTGTGAATGGGGCAGATTACCCCTTCCTTCCACTCCTCCGGTAGCTGTTCGGTTTCCCAGATCCTGACTATCAGCCGATGCAGACAGGTGGCCAACTTTTCTGGGCCCATCTTGATGAGTTCAGCTGCGATACCATCCTTACCAGCTGCTTTGTTGGTTTTGAGCTGGTGAATGGCATCCTTAACTTCCCTCAGCATGGAAGTTGGTTCATTTCTGTCCTCCGCTGCACTGGCGTCGTCGTTCCTTCCGTTGCCGTGGGCTCCCGTGCCTACGTTCTCCACGCCGTTCAGGTGCTGATCGAAGTGCTGCTTCCACCTTTCGATCACCTCACGTCCGTCCGTCAAGAGGCCTCCGTCTTTATCCCTGCATATTTCGGCTCGCGGCACGAAGCCGTTGCGGGATGCGTTGAGCTTCTGATAGAACTTCCGTGTTTCTTGGGAACGACACAGCAGTTCCATCTCTTCACACTCCGCTTCTTCCAGGCGGAGCTTTTTCTCCCGAAAGAGGCGGTCTGCTGTTTCCGCTTCTGTTTGTAACGTTCCACGTTCTGTCGAGTCCCTTGCTGCAGCATTACCGCCCTCGCTGCGTTCTTCTCCTCCAAAACCGTTCTGCACTCTTCGTCGAACCATTCGTTCCGTCGATTCCGTTCCACGTACCCGATGGTGCTCTCGGCTGCGTCGTTGATGGCTGCTTTCACTGTACTCCAGCAGTCCTCTAGAGGGGCCTCATCGAGCTCGCCCTCGTCTGGCAACGCGGCTTCGAGATTCTGCGCGTATGCTGAGGCGACATCCGGTTGCTTCAGTCGCTCTAGGTTGTTCCGTGGCGGTCGCCGGTACCGTACATTGTTGATGACGGAGAGTTTTGGGCGCAGTTTGACCATCACCACATAGTGGTCGGAGTCAATGTTGGCGCCACGATAGGTCCTGACGTCGATAATGTCGGAGAAGTGCCGTCCGTCAATCAGAACGTGGTCGATTTGAGATTCCGTCTGCTGTGGTGATCTCCAGGTGTAACGATAAGGGAGGCTGTGTTGGAAAAAGGTGCTACGTATGGCCATATTTTTGAAGGCGGCGAAATCAATGAGTCGTAGGCCGTTTTCGTTTGTTTGCTGGTGGGCGCTAAACTTACCAATCGTCGGTCTGAATTCCTCCTCCTGGCCTACCTGAGCGTTCAAATCTCCTATGATGATCTTGACGTCGTGGCTTGGGCAGTGGTCGTACTCGCGTTCGAGCTGCGCGTAAAATGCGTCCTTGTCATCATCAGTACTTCCAGAGTGTGGGCTGTGCACGTTTATTATGCTGAAGTTGAAGAATCGGCCCTTGATCCTCAACCTGCACATTCTTTCGTCGATCGGCCACCAACCGATCACGCGCCTCTGCATATCACCCATCACGATGAAAGCTGTTCCTAGCTCGCGTGTGTTGCCGCAGCTCTGGTAGATGGTATGATTACCTCTAAACCATGGATCCTGTCCAACACACCTCCTGCAGCGCTACGATGCCGAACCCGCGGTCCTTCAGTAGATCGGCTAGTATGCGGGTGCTCCCAATGAAGTTGAGAGATGGGCAGTTCCACGTATCGAGTTTCCAATCGCAAGTCCTGTTTGTTCGCTGGGGTCGTTGCCGTTGGTCTCGGTTCGTATTATTCTGTTGCTGATTTTCCGTTACAATGGGTTTTTACGGCTGGCTCGTAGGGCCTGACACCAACCCCCTACTTTCCGGAGGACCATAGTGCACAGTTGAGCTTAGAGTCCTTCCCTGGCACTCGGACGTAGATCAGCCGCCCCTAACATGGGGATCAGACGCTGTTGTGAGCCGCTCCTCCTGGAGAACAGACGCTCAGGTTTACCGAAGCAAACCCCCCCTTCCCTGTCAGCCTACGACCAAAGTTCCCACCGGGGTTGGTTACCCGATCTTCCCTAAGGTTGCTCATAGTTTCCGGCCGGTACCGCGTGGAGGTAGGGATAGGAGTTGCTGGGCAGAGGCTAGTGGATCACAATGGGATCTGAATTGCGCAGCATACCCAGCCTTTACCGTGCCACAGCTATCCATCTCTGTGCTGTGAAATTATTTGGGTTGCTTTTATTGCACCTTAATCCAACTCCGAAAGATTTGCCGGAAGATGTGCAAATCGAATAATAGTCCCAATCAATAAAACAGCTGCTTTTATACAGTACGTTTTGTAATGTTGCCAACTAGCAGCGCTTCGTAGCTGTTTAAAGAACACTCTTTCAGCTATAAGTTGTGACGAAAAACCTGTTGGCGCAACCACACAGCTTGTTCAATGTAAACATTGTTGCGTTTGACGTTTCACAAGCTTTTTCAGCAAAATGAAATTGAGTAAGATTTCTTGCGGCGCAATTACGAAGCCTTGTCTGGAGTAAAACAAAGCGGGCTATTTTCTGTACTATGCATATATAGCAATGTGGCAGCGAGGACATCATGGGGACCATGGATACGAAGATCGGGAGCTCGATTCCAAGTAGCGAAAAGTACTTTAATTTATTCAATTTTTAAATCGATAATTCCAGTGCCACATGTATTGCGTCACAGTATCCATAACCTAATAATATTTAATCGATCAATTTGCGGATGCCGTATAACTATTATTTAACAACTGTGAAAAGGCTGAAAAAGCGCCTTCTTAAGATGTTATTCAGTTTCGCACAGCATAAACATGTGGATTAAGTTCGCCAGATTTATAGGTATAGGGGTTGCATAGAAGCTTTCGTCTATATGTACAACACAGTAATTCAGCATCAATCCGTATTGAGGACGGTTTGTTGACGTTTACATTCACAATAAATGTTTGATGGGTTGTAACCTTCACACTCGAAACAGATTTGCGGGCTCGGCAAAAACGCGCACAGCCGTCTGCTCAGTAAAACTATCAGCTGATATCCCAGCAAAAAGTGACATTTGTTAGCTGACTCTCAGCAAAACGATTGCCGAAGCTCAGCAATGAACTGTCAAAATTGCTGAGATCTCAGCAAAATTGTTGTTTGCTGATTACTCGGCTGTGCAAATCTCGGCAAAAGAATGGAAAAATGCTGATATCCCGGCAATCTGAATTAAGTGTGTTGTTACCGTCCTAAACAGCAACATTTTGGCTGGTTATGGTTTGGGAAAGATGTTTTGCATTATTATCGCGGTAAGGTTCATTTCGAGCATCTTGATCGATAGCACCAATCGCAATGGGTGGGTCAGCACCAATAGTGATGCCTGAAGTCAGTCGCACTGGAGCAGCGGATCTACGGCGACGAAAAAGACCGAAGAGAGCACCGATTGGATATACTATCGGGGAAACTTCGGGAGTCGGGAAATATGATCGAGAATTACGAAGGTCAGCGCGACCGAGAGAGGCAGTTAGTTTAAGCGTTCTTAGCCGCCCGGACGTGTCGATCCACCCGCAGTTTTTACTGCGTATAGTGTGCACACAAGTACAACAACACTCCCCTCCCCCACGGTAGACGTGGGGAGGTGCCTCCGTAAGCAGCTAGAGAGATTTTTGTGAGCCTCGGATCGCAAAGCATCCTCTTCGCGGCCTCTCTCCAGCAGGCCGGTTCTACTTTCGACGCGTGGACAAATTCCGTCAAACTGATCCACCCAACTCCGCTTGGGAGACAGTCAGGCATCAACCAACGCCCTACGGTGGACAGGGACGCCCTCTCCCCCCTCTCTGCACAGCCTCGTGTCGCAATAACTTCTCGGTGTTTCCTGATCGCGGCGGCCGGTTCTATACTCGATGCACGTGGATATGTGCGACGAACTGCAACTGCTCCCACCAACTCCGCTTTGGGGGCAGCCGATCATCAACAAGCGCCTTGTGGTGGACTGGGAACTGTCGACAACCTTCCCCCTCCTTCTACGAGATAGGCAAGAGGAAGCCCCACGTCCCCTCGATAGACACATGTGAACGATCCCGGACAAGGCTGAATGTTGAGCTTTCAGCCAAAATCGCCTCCCCTGCTCTGCACGTGCGGAAGGCCGTGGACACGCCCTGGAAGCCGATGCCAGGATCCGATTAAGCTGACAGTGCCATCAAACTCATTCCGCCCATACCATTGACCGCAACGCGTTTTGGTCGAATGCAAGTTTTAAACGTGAGTACATGTTTCTCTTTCCCTTGCCATCCGAAAGCTCTCCCTACCTTTAAACGCCCTAGGACTCAAGAGCAAAAGAGGCCTTTCGCGCCCACCCGGGAAGCTGCCGACGGTCAGACCTGTAACCGGTTGGTTCCAAGTCTTAAGATTTTCGATTGTATGAGTGTTTGTTTGTGTAGAAAATTCACGTTTTTAATATATAAGATACAGTAGGCCCCACCCTATAGCGAGAAACCGTACCGCCGCAAGACAATGTTGCTAAAGGGAGATTAAGAGCTCGCATAAAAAGGTGCCAGTATGGCAGATGGTAAAAGGGAATCGTAAATGGGAAAGATTATGAGTGCTAATGGGCGCAGCCATCTTCCAAAAGTAGGAGATTGGTCAGAAAATAACCAGGCGTCCGTGTGTTAAGACCAGTAGTAAAAGTGCGGTAGGAAGTGCTTTTTGTATCCCCCCCCCACCTTTGTAGGGAATCGCCACCGCCTCCGTTCAGGACCTCGATTCCGTTTAATAAAACAGTCAACACACGGCGGTTCGGGAGTCAATATGGCTTCCGAGCCTAATCGCTAAGGAACCGCCATCGTCCCATTCAGGACGATTCCCTCAGGCCGTTGGCCTTAATCGCCAAGAGGAACCCTTCTCGGCACGGTCGTTCCGGTATCGTCCTGCGCCGTGTCGATTCAGCCAAGGAAGGAAGACGCCTGATGCCCAATACCAACCAGCAACGCCCGCTGGTTCCCGTCGGCCAAGCATCGGCCCGACAAACCCACCATTGCATTCCCGAGCTGCCTCGGCGGCGAAATTCCGGCCACACGGTAGTGCAGGAGCAGCCGTTTGGGCCAAAGCGACGAGGCGGAAGTATCTGCAGCAGCGGTCGTGAGTACCATCTCCAAAAGTCTCGCTTACACGTCACAAGAACTGTGCAACCCACGCCCACACGACACGCTAGGAACCTTAATAAATTGTTAGAAATGTGAAACTTCTTGTATTTTCATACTTTGTCCGCGAAGCCCCTCCGATTACCGAGTAGCATGCCGGCCCTGAGACCCAGTTAGAGGGGTCTCATGCTACTGAGCTTGTTTCCGGGAGTAATTGAGAGCCACTGTGGCTGCGGAGCAGCCCTGTAAGTCTCTGTGGTTACAGACCAGCAGCTTAGGGTCTAGGTGGGTCCCCTTCTGGGACCGCACGAGCTCCCGAGGTAAAAAAAAAATCAACCTTCAGGCACATTAGCGTACAAGCACCTTGCAGCTTACCAAGTTAGCTTTTGGTACTTAGTGCCGTACCCCAAGCCGGACCGCCATACCTTAGTATGGACAAGGCGACACTAGCCAGAAGCTTCCCAAGCAACACGACTTGTTGCTAATCCAGTAACAGCAACCTTACACAGTTAGAAAAAATCACCGACTTCGGTAATGTTTTACCGAAATCTCAACCGTTAAGTTTGTTTTACAGGAAAAAATCGGTAAAGGTACCAACTTTTACCGAAGTTCGTTATAGTTTGACAGATAAACGAAAACATTTTACCGAAATTTGTTTATTTTTTACAGTTTTTCGTTGAAAACCCATTACCGAACGCTCAGCGGTTGAGATTTCGGTAAAAATTACCGAACGCGATTAGCTGTGTAGTGCAATTTATTCACTGTCTGAACTGAACTGTTCACTGAATATATTCGTTTCAACAAAGTTTTATGAGCGGCACACCGGTGCCCTGATCAACGTGAACTCTTGTTCACTTAGGACGAGTTAATATGAGAAATGCAGCGAGTAGAGAGAAAAATCATAATTGAGCGAAACTCGCAACAGATTTGGTTCGTAGAACATAGCTTTGTTCCACTAGACTGATCGGGACACAAACATTCACTGGGGGAGGATGCATGGTTGCATGACGGATCCCATTCACTTGTTGCAGTCGAGCCGACCCACAAAACGATCAACGAGCAGCCATCGAGTGGGTGTGTAAGCTGTCTAAACTCGAGGTGTTTGGCACGAAATGATTCAAACTGGTTTATCTTCAGATGCGACTTCGAATTGGGGGATTCTTGTTTGATTGGTTAATGTATTGATTTCATAAAGGTGCACTCTCGTAGATTTTTGTATATACAAAAATGGAAAATTCCAGACCTCCTTGCTCCTATTGAGACGTGTGCGTGGTGTTAGACGGCCCCTTAAATGGCGCGGAGGACTTTAAAACAAAAAAAAAAAAAACAAAGGCATCGCATCGGAAGAAATGACTAATTCATGAGATCATGAGATTGTAAGTTCAATTCAATGTCTTTATTTTTGTTAACGAGGGATAGTCTCGGGACTCACGGCTAAATCACTAAAAGGGTTGTTGTTGATAGTGTAAGTTAGAATTTTCCAACAAATAATGATTCGTGGCTTACCATTACCAACTCATCTCAAGATCGCCATTGTGATTGCGTTCTTCAGCAATGGCTTTCTGTTAATTTCAATTTCTATTCAATTTCTCTTATCGCTCGCTTGTGGGCCGTTCATAAGCCACGCAGACCAAAATTTGGTCATCTCAGACCACCTTCCTTCCCCCTCGTAAATTTTTGTCCATACAAATATTTTAAAATTTGTATGAAGTGTAGACTTTGGCCAAACCTTCCCCCACCCCCCTCCACACAAAAAGTCTAAGTGGTTTACGAACGGCCTCTTGCGTATCTATCCACCGTATTCTTTCATTACTTTCTTTACTCGATCTTACTTCGAGTAGTATTCATTTCACCGAAAAAAAAGCCAAATAAAGTTAATTATGAGAAAGGCTATTTACCGGTTTCGAGTAGGCCAAGGACCTCTTCCACCAAACTCTTGAAGGCGGCACCCTTGCACTTCTTATCGCACTTCAGCTCCAGGATTGGCTCCCGGACCCTCGAGCTTGACGTCGCTTCGCATCGCCGTCAAGAGGTCCGAGTACTTTGACTTTTCTGTCTTGCCCGAGCAGAAGAGAATAACAACAGCATAACAAAATGCGTTATTTTGGCAAAATAACTGCATAATGGAATTAGTAATTTTCATGTTATTAACATAACATATTGAGTTATAAACTTGGCTGTCATAAGCGGCAAAATAACAAGTCACATAACAAAAATTTGTTCCTGAAAAATCAATTTAATAACATGTTTTGTTAGTGGCAATAACAACTTAATAACAGTGAATTTGGGAAATATTTCAATAACAAATTTTGATATTAAAGAGTTATTAAATTAGTTAAAAATTAGGGTAAAAACTAACTTTTTTTACTCATTTTTGGGTAATTATTTTAAGTGTGTTATTCTATTTTTAGAAAATAATAGGCCACATAAAAAAAATTTCGAATTCATTATAAAACTTACAAACATCGACGGGATTTGAACCTCCAATCCTGCTATCGTAAATTTCCAGTCGCCTTTACCGATGAGGCTATCACAGCACTTGCAGTGAGGGACGATAGAAGCTTTACTGGTTCTACGTATTGCCAGTTTCCCTATTCTCCCATTTCATGTTTGCCAGTCGCAGGACAAAAATAGACAGAGATTTGAATGCAAGATCAAACAACGAACCTCTCTCTCTTACCAACAGCGCTATCGCGGTGCGCAGACATGTGCACTGTAACACTAATAACAGTTGTGGCGTTCGCAGGGCCCGTCGTCGGCTGTTTCGGAACAAGGAGAACGACGAAAAAGTTGCTAGTCGACTATTTATGATTGAGCTTCGTCATGGGGTGCATTTTGGCGGCGACAAAGATCCTTTCCAGACGGAGATGATTTTATTTAATTTTTTTGTTTTGTTCGCGTTGTGAGAACGGCGATTATACACGTACCTACGTGAGCGAAGGTAAAAGGTAAATATATCATATGCCGATATGATTACTTCTGCAGATGCTGTTTAGTTTTATCCTGTTTTAGATTATTTTTAGTAATGAAAAAAGATATTTATGACATAATGTCAAACAATATATGATCGAATAATAATAGACCGAAAGAAAAAAAAGTTATAATAGACAAATGCAATCATCAATTGAGCAGAATTGTCTGTATAGTTGACATTTTTATTGATTAGAATTATTTAGTAGGTACCATATTTGCTATCTCCACTCTCACTAACATTCATTACTTCGTAATACATAGTCTGTTCGATACTTTTTGACGTTATAATTAGAGGTTAGAATAGCAGTACATATGACATGACATATAATTTCAACTAAGTTTACTCAATTTTGAGATAAAAAGAACTCATTTGCAGATGTATCACTTTTTGAAGCTAAAATTTTACTTAACTTATAAGAATTGGGAATCGTAGAAAAGTGATAGGAATTTGGCACCGTAACGGAACTGGGATATTGAAAGAAGGAAATTAATACAAAGATAAACATATCAATAGCTATGATGCTATATTTACCCAAAACTCAAATTATAGCAATGAATAAAATAAAAAATACGGAAGAGTCTGATGAAATTTTTAGAAGTTACAATGCCTTTATTTTCTACTTCATAATATGAAACAGCAGACAATAAAATAAAGAAGGTAAGCTATGTAATGGTTATATCTGCGATAAATTTTCTCCGATTTTGACAATATTGATCTCATTTGATCCAGATTTATTTTTTCCATCAAAAACAAATCCGACTGAACCAATCTGGTCATCGTGAGTTAAGAAAAAACCCGAATTGCCATACACGTGGAATTTTCCATAGACCAGCTGCAATTGGCTTCTTTAGTGGTGTTGAGATAATTCCATATTCACAATCTATACATGCCAAACTGAGCCGAAATCCAAATTTTCATGAACTTTGGTGCCCGGGAACCTATTTAAAAATCGATTTAAAGTTTGTATGGGATCGATTTGTCGAATCACCCCTCGTCGCATTTCGTACTGGGCGGAGCTGTCAAGCAATTGCCCAGCTGTCAAAAGGTGATTTCAAAAAATCTTTTTGTAATTTAATTTAGGTATCAAAATAAAGTTTTAAAAATCTAAAAAAAAAAACATACTGGCTTAAAAAAAGGTGCTCTTTCGAATAAAATCAAAAAATCAATATATTATTCTTAATTTAAAAAACCCAATTGGTGATTGGTACAAATTAAGTACCTTACCAAGAAAAAAAAATGTTAAATTTAAATTTATACGTTCAATATGTAGTCCGTCCAAAGTCTTACACTGTACATCAAAACGTTTTTAATTAGATTTTGTTTTAGATTTTATAGAGACATTTTAAAATCTTCTCCTGTGTGGTAGGGATAGGATTTTTCAAAACACCATCGTTCTTCTTCTTCTTCATGCACCATCAAATCACCAATAGCATATCTGCCCAGCCTAGGCCCAAAGTATTGACTTCAAAGTAATCATTACGAAGCATAAATGTCAATTTCTTGATTTTGCTTTGGCTGACCAAGCCAAGGTTGACCGTAGCATTTTCATAATTCAAATCTCAATTTGTTCATCGAGCACATGTTCTGTTGTGCTGCACGTGGATGTCAAAGCGTTTTCAACAGTGTAATTACGAAGCATATTTCACGAGAGACCATATTTTTTTCAATACGCTAACTCCAACAACGCCGATATTAGAATAGAGGAGCTTAGAAGCAAAGGGGTGTAAGTTACAAAAACCCAATCGTTCTATTCGCATAACCAATCAATAAAAAAGATGTCTTATTCAAACGAGTTTAAGTTCACTTAAATCGGTTCAAAGTTGAAAAAATATGAGTACTTTTCAGTTTTGAGGGTAGCCGGATACGCTTCCGTCATTCTACGCTATGAAAAACAAGCAAAACTGCAGCCCCTCAACAGCAATTGAATGTTTTTTTTTTTAATTTTTCAATTACATAGAATAAAGCTGTTTCCTTATAAACATTTTCTGATCTTTTACCTGCTATCCATCGACCTTTTGCTCTACAAGCAATGAAAAAAAACGAATACTTAATCAAATTTCTCATTTTTTGTAATATAGCTAAAAATTAAAATTATTTCATATTCTGATATAATTATGTTATTTTTGCAACTGATTATTTTGTTCAGTTGCAAAAATAACAAAGTTTTAACAGAGTTTGTTCTGATTTATTTGTAACAAAACTAGTTACAAAAGATTATAATATATTTTCTTATAATTTAGTTTGAAAAAGTTTGAAACAGTCCATGTCATAACAAAATTATAACATAATTTGTTAGTTATATCACATTAAGATATAATTGTGATATATTATTGTTATGTTCATCTAGTCGGGTATGGCCTCCACTTTAGCATCCTATTCTACATCATATATGACTTCGTGATGGCTGAGAATTCTATATATTTAGACCAACATGTTAGAATGCGAACTTCAGTTTCTCTCTTCCCTAATAGGTGTATTTTCAACTATTCATGTACCTATCTTTCAAATAGGTAGATCCGACTTCATCCTCTGGAACGACAGGGAAAACATGTGAAATACAAAATATTTCTGAAAAATCCCATTCAAAACCATCTACAATTTTGGATTCAGCTGTCTGTATTAGCTTCGTTCAAACAAGTTTATTCCATAAGTTTGACATTTTTATCATTGAAATTCACATGTCAAAGGCGGAATCTGGAACGTCCCTTTGAAAACCTTAAAAACCTTCAATATCGTCTGCTATGTTCTCGTTTAGATGTATGCAGGGTACTGCGCCACTTGGGCAGTGGCTGGTATTTTGGGTACTTTTCAGCTACAACTCAGTCAATTTCAGAAATTTAGCAAAACCTCGCGCCGCAGAGCAGGGACTTTGTTTTGTACACATTACAGCACCTCCATGTCACGTAATATACCATACCTCTTATCAAATGTGATACCGTAAGTGTACCATACTTTGCGCACCTAGGGCCTAACTTTGCGCACTTTTCAAAAAATCGTTAAACAGTTTTTCTGGTGCATTATGCAAACTTTTTCCCACGGAATACTAGCTAGTGATATGGGGCATGCACTTTGTCTCAGTTTGGATGTAATGATAAATGGAAGAGGAAGACAAATTGATGAGTGAATATGCAGTTGTTTTCCCTCAAATGCTGTAAATAACGTTGTAGAATGACGTAGGTTTTGTTTCAAAATTTGTTTTAGTTTAGATAGCAATACCATAAAGTATTTGTGCACTCTCAATAATACAATAATAACCAAACTTGTTCCACAACAGAAT
This sequence comes from Aedes albopictus, assembly GCF_035046485.1. Classification (NCBI taxonomy): domain Eukaryota; kingdom Metazoa; phylum Arthropoda; class Insecta; order Diptera; family Culicidae; genus Aedes; species Aedes albopictus. The sequence goes on from NC_085136.1 coordinate 168,761,949, forward strand.
GTAATATTGAGATGTTATTTAAGGGCTGCATACCAATTGCTTGGTCATAACAAAATAAGATTGTCCAACAAAACATGTTATGGAAACGTAATGCCTTGATAATTCAATAATAACAAAACAAGATATAAAAACAGGTTTTGTGATTTCGTAGTTATTAATTTGATATTCCCCTCTGCTCGGGTGATGACGAGCGCGTCGCCTTTCTCACCCTTGGCGCCTACCCTTTTACACCTTGGTTTGGTGTCCCTAGCTACTTCTACATGCGGCTTCGTCATCTTCTTCATCCGCTCTACCTTCGTCCAAGGGGGTCTTGGACCTTGGTGCACCCTACTCTGTGGCTTCTGAGGGCCAACCCCTTGTTCCCATCCTTTCGGGATGGGCCAGATTTTTCAGGGCCACCCTTCCCAACTTTCCGGGACACCTGGCTGGGGTCCAACTTGCCGGCATTGCTGCCGACCTTCGAGTAAGTATTCGACTGGCCTTGCGGGCACCGCCAGACAGCTCCTCACCTGACGGCTGCCTCGCCCGCTTCTACGAGTGCTTGTCTCGAGCAGTCACATCCACCACACCTTTTGGACTACCTGCGAAAGCGAAAGCCTCCGTCTGGTTAGACTTCGTATCCTTTTCTTTCACAGGTTCCACCGCTGCTGCAGTCTTCGCAAGTATCTCGTGTTCCTGCTTGGCATCGTCCATCGGCTTCCAAAGTCACAACAGGGCCGTTTAAAGGTCCTTACTAATGTTGGACTTCGTGGACACCAAGCTGCTGCTCAGCCACCTCGATTGCGGGTAGTCCTCCTCTTTTTTGGTTGATGACCCTCAACAATCACGCTCCATCCAGTATCTCCACCGGCTGGCTTGCTGGAGAGTGGACCGGAGCTCCAACGCTGGAGCTGCGTGCGCAGCTTCCCGCGCCTTCATCCTCACTTTTCCACAACGGATAGCTCACCAACCCACTAATTGCGAAGAGATTGGCATCGCCACTACCACTACCTTTTACCATTTGATTTTAATTTTTAAAAGTTTTTCATGTTAGATCCTACGAGTTGCACGGAAAAGAGGTCCACCACGCCAGAGCTCTGCATTAACGCGGTAAGGGACGAAATACTGTGTGGGGTACACCCCACAGGCTCCATTGAAGATCGAACATCTTTTTCACCCCCTCGATCACTTATTCCTCGGCACGGATCGCTTGGCACCTTGAATAGGGGTTAGTAGTCCTATTCTTAGCCAGCGCCTACGCGGCTGACTCGCAAGCAGGGAGTTCGTCAGGCCCCGGGACTATAATCCCTTCTGTTCCAGAATGGTGTGTTAGCGCGCTAGTTCTGTGCTAGTGCGCAGCGTTCCTACTCCAAAGGTTGAAAGGTTTGAGAGCTTGGTAAACTTTTGTTTGGTCGGGCAATATACAAAAGTAACGGAGGACTTATAGATTTGGAAACGGTCTGTGGTTACATGAGTGCCATCACGTCGGTCGTAATAGATGTGGAGCACTTCACCTATTTTGATGGACCTCGCAGTGTAAGTAGTGCAGAACAAATAGTAATAATCCTTTACAGGCCAGCTTATGAGAGTGCAATGTTGAACAGCACGTTTGAAAATGCATCACCCATATGTAATCCATCTGAGGTTGATGAATGAGCCCTGAGACATTATCGGCCGTCAGAACCTACCATGCTCGTGGCGACATCTGAACAACTACTTGATGACTTTAAAGCTGCACCAGAAACTCTCCATCATTAGCAATGTATGGTACCAACGACCGCCTCGGTGCGGCATAAAGAGAGCGAATGATGCAATCGGATATCGTCCTTACATAAGCGCAGAATCTCGAGGCAGCCTAGCCGAATGTGTCCGTACTACAGGACTGCTGGATTGTCAGAGTAGTCATAAACGACGCAGCCGAGAGCACTGTCTGAGGCGACGAAATGAATGGTTTAAATCTGGAACGATACTAACAAAAATGGAAGCAGCAGGCCTGTCTCTTCCGAAAGATAAGCGCTAACTGGAAGAAGCAGAGGATCAGTAAATGGAACTGCTATGCCGTTCTCAAGAAACATGTAAGTTGTTCCAGAAGCTCAACGCATGCGCAGCGGTTTCGTGCCACAAGCCGAGGATTACGTAGACACAGGATACTAAGGTAGCGGAGGAGATGCCTACAGCAATGCAGCAGAATACGGGAATGCACTAAGACCCGGGAGACGTGGGAAAACAATAAGGATGCCATTCATCACTTCAGAAACACCAAAGGACCTGATGAAAATTGCATCGCAACGGAATTGTTCAAGTAATTTCAATTCAATCCTTGTTTTTTTCTCGAGCAATTTCTTGCTTGAATTTCCCACGTATCGAGATACCTTGACTAAAAAATTTCTTGCGATCTGCATTGGGAAAAAAATGTAATTGGTGTATTCTGTCAGACTCTCCCCTGACTCATGAAGAGCAAAAAGGACCGATTTTCTCACGCTCCCATGAATCACGACACGCGTGGATACGACGGCAGTGGCAACCGCGGCGCGAGTTCGTTTCATTGGGCGGTCAGTCGTTACGGAAAGCTGCGCGCGCGAGCACCCTTCTCAAGTTGAGTCGCGTTTGGTTGAGATTGAAGACGTTCAAACAACTGCAGCAGTTGCTGCAAAAGAACATAAGATATTAAGTAAACGGCAAGTGTCACGCACAATCGTGTTGCATTGTTGGGCGTTATTGTGGGTGGGTGAAAATCGCAACTCCGGTGTTTCGCGGTGACGGGAAAGGTCAATTTTCTGGTGGGTGACTTTTCCCGTATAGAAATCAGTCGTCCCAGAATATAAGAAAAGCGCAAAGTTCAAAACAACAGCGAGAGTGTGCTGAACCGTTGCAGATATTTGAGATTTCGGTGCAAAAATAGCCATTAACCAGTGAGTGAAAGTGTGTGATTGACGGAAGCATTTTTCTATGATTTTTCGTGATTACGTGATCATAGTAGGCGCCCTCTGTTGAGTGAGAAGATCATCTAAGCAACCTAAGCGAACAACGGATTGCAACTCAAACAGGTTGACATTACACAAGTGTGTCGCGCGGCCTGCTCAGTCGACGAATGATGCGTCTCAACATGTCGAACACCAAAAACTTCATAGACAACAAAATAGTGGCCATTCAGGCCAGGTGGAGTTCGTCCAAACCGGAGGGCAGAAATAGCAGGTAAATGTCACACGGCGGATGATGAGAACAGGGGAATCAACAGAAATTAAAAATATACCATCATGTAGGGGATTCCCCACCCATGCACAACGCGTTGTGGTCCGTGCGGTGTTATGTCCGCTTGCTCAGTGCAGTCAGTGTGGGAGAAAACCGGTTGGCTTAATTGATACTAGTAGGCGTCACGTTGTTGTAAGATCGACCGATTATAAAGCCGGCCGGTTGGTCAGTATCGGGGTTTCGATAGAAGGTGAACTGAGATTTGTAATGAACTTTCAGAATGAAAGTGGTATACATTTAATACATGTGTTTTGAAATACATGTAGAATAAATTCGAGTTCTTGAGGATTTATTCGGAGGGCAATATCAGGCGTCTTGAAGTTGAGCGATGAGATCATTATCATCGAGTCTCTAATTCGCGATGCTTTTTATTAAGGTTTGGAAATGCTATAAAAACTGGTTTTCCAAGCTACTGAGATGATACTTTCAATCACGTTTTTTATCTGTGTTCTGTATCCATCCATGGTACTTTTGATACCGAAATGTGAAAAGTCGATTATATTCGACCTACTACGTTCGATTCATCGCTTACGATTCTTCTCAAAACTTTGATCACGCTTTAACGTTGGATAGAGTATATCAACCTTCATCTTCGGTTTGTTACTAAAATAGCGCAACCGGACAGGTACGAAAACTCCAGAAATATTCAAAGTTGCGATTCCCACAGATTCTCGCTCATTATTTATGAGTACCACATACACGCGGGAGGCATCGCCGTGCCGTGATTTATAGTTTCGCTCGAACAAGACGGCAAAACAAGTCGATTTCCACCAGAGTTTATAAACACAGAACTTGCCGCGCGCCGCTCGTCTAGTTCTGTTAGCATTAATTAGCTTCGTCCAGTTATTGGGCCGTCCAGGCGAGGTTTATTTAGTGATCTGATTTCCTCCGAACGTAAGTGTTTATGGTTTTTGAATTGTTTATTCTGGGCATGGGATCGTGCCGAAGGTCGTTAACAATCTTCAGTCAAGAATACAGGTATCAGTCTACACCGCCTTGCCTGACACTTGTGTTCACTTATTGGATATGAAAAACACATGGAATGCGTAATTTTGAATATGAACATTGTTTTCAAAAGGTCAACAGTGATTGTGTTCTACTTTCACTTTTGAATTTTGTGACTTCTTCATTGACAGCTAACTTCTCTATGAACTGAATGAAATTATTGTGCGTTTATCTTTGAATCAAAATTCAAAACCAATTCCATTTTAAATAGCACTAACTGTAAAAAGCTTCATCAGGGAATCAATCAGAACATTGGAATCATGTTTCCATGCGAGGCTACTCCTTACTTTAAGTCCTTAATTAGGGTGGTTCATCCGAAATCCTCACGCAGTTTTTTGTACACACTTGTACACATCTTTGCTTTAGTCGTTCTGGTAAAAATCCCAAGAAAGCTCGTCTCCAAATCTCCAAAGCAATCGATGCTGTGGCACGCCGCCTAGAGGATTTGCCGCACAGTGAAGATTTGATCGGTTGTCTACCGGTCGTCAATAAAGCCGGTTTGATAACTTTTCACGAACTCATTCGGTTTAGGTGATAGACCATGGATGTTAATCTGAGATAGCACTTTGCAGGGGCCGTCGTTCCACTCCTGCGGTAGCTTTGCGTTGGCCCCGTTCTACGAGTCTGATGGTACTCTCGGCTGCGTTGTTGATGATACGTTATCTGTACTGCAGCAGCTCTCTAGAGGCGCGACGTTGAGCTCGCCCTCGCCGGACAACGCAGGTTCTGCGTGTATGCTGAGGTTACATCCGGTTCCTTCAGTCGTTCTATGTTGTAAAGTGGTGGTCGCCTATATCGTAAATTGTTAATGACAGAAGATTTTGGGCGCAGTTTGACCATCACCAGGTAATGGTCAGAGTCGATGTAAGCGCCACAACAGTTGCTGACGGCGGTAATGTCGCTGAAGTGCCGTCCGTTAATCAGACTGTGGTCGATATCCGTCTGCTGTAATGACATCCAGGTGTAACGATAAGGGAGGTTGTGTTGGAATAAAATGATCGCAGCCTGCAAGCGAAACCGGTAAGCAAGTGGGCGCTGAACTTTCCACTCGTCGGCCTGATTTCCTCCTCTAAGCCTACTTGAGCGTTCAGATCTCTTATGATGATGTACTGGTGATACTCGCATTGAAGCAGTGCGTAGAATGCGTCCTTACCATAATCAGGGCTTCCAAAGAGTGGGCTGCACGTTGATCATGCTGAAGTTGAAAAATCGGTTTTTGATCCTCAACCTGATCTTCCCTAAGATTGCTCGCCGTCCGGCCAGTGCCACGCGAAGGGATAGGATTGGTTGGACAGAGTACCCGGTGTACATAGAATACCAAGCCTTTACCTTACCAATTCCGACACGTCTGTTTCGTATATTAGTATTAGTTTCTGGAAGTACAAGTAGCTGGATATCCCAAGTCGCAGGACCGCATCGGCAATAGCAGTCCGACTGGCACTATTGAACGCATTCCTTATATTCAGAGTCACTATTGCACAATTCATCTCCTCTTACGCTCTTAATCTCGGTAGTATTGGTAACCGACAATATAGTGTCTCCGGTCGACCCTTTCCGATTACACTAGACACCATCTACACCCTACCCTACCCTACACACACATCTACCGCAGTTCTCGGGATCTTGGTGTTGTAGATGGCCAGCCTGTGTTCCGTTGGGAGGATCCTTCAAAGACAGTCGATCAACAGCAATCGAAGTAGTTGCCTTCGGGTTGGGTCCTTGGCCGGAATTACTGACGACCAGACGACTGGACGGGCACCAGACTTGACCAGAGTGGGGAGCTACCAGGGATGGCTCGCTGAATGCTTGCAGTTTCCGGGCTTAACGAAGCTTGGCGGATGTTCAGCTGGATGTCGACGTGACGTGTATTGGCTGAAAATCCGGGCTTGGCAGAGGTTGGCGGATTGCCAGTAGGATACCGGATTGCGACGGCCGAGAATCATGCCTTGGTCGGACTTGGTGGAATGCCCGGGTGGCCGATCGCCTGGATCCTGGGTAGTCCGGCGGACTACCATCAGGATGCCTGTTCGTAAAGAACGAGAATCCGGGCTTGACAGAGCCAGGCGGACGGCCAGTAGGATGCTTGTTTGTGACAGATGAGCATCTGTTTGGCTTGGCGGAGCCTGACTGCCAGCAGGAGGCCTTGTAGTATCGGACAAAAATCCCGACTTGGCGGGGCTTGGCGGACTACCATAGAATGCGTGGGCGTACCGGACAAGAATCCTAGCTAGGCCAGGATACCTGGCAAGGGCGTACTGCCAAGAGATACTGGCGATCGGTCAGATGGACAGTGGAGAAACACGTGCTTGATCTCCAAGATGGCCGAGCTTGGCCGAGCATAGCTTTCAAACAAGTCATCGCATACTGCACTTCAAAAGGCCTTCCGCTAATTGTTGGCAGTGATGCTAATGCTCACCATATCATCTGGGGCAGCTCAGACATTAACTTGAGAGGCTCCAGTTTGATGAAGTACTTAAGTAGTACAGATCTTGCATTACTTAACATAGGCAACCGCCCAACCTTCATGGTATCTGCTAGAGAGGAAGTGTTAGATATAACGCTTTGCTCTAGCAGAATTAGTCACGAGCTGACCAATTGGCATGTGTCAGATGAAGAATCTTTATCTGACCATCGCTATATCTTTTTTGAACATTTAAATGTTACTTCGCAAACATTGCGTTTCAGGAATCCTCGGTCAACAAACTGGGATCTTTATACTGATTTGGTTGCAGCCAAATTTCATGGATATTCACCATCCATTGACACTCCAAGTGATTTAGATGATGCCGTTGATACTACAACGACCTTCATCATGGAAGCTTTTGAAGAAGCATGCCCTCTACGGTCTGTGAAGATCACAAGAGGAATCCCTTGGTGGAACTCTGATCTGGCGAAACTCAGGAAACAATGTAGAAAGAGTTGGAACAGACGACGTTCGGCTGGTTCGGAGGCTCTCAGGTCGGCTAGCAAGGCCTACAGGAAAGCTCTCCGGTCTGCTGAACGATCCGGCTGGAAAAACCTTTGTACAAATGTTTCCAGCTTGAGTGAAGTCAGTCGGTTAAACAAAATCCTTGTGAAATCTAAGGATTTCCGGGTGAACGAACTTCGTTTGCCAAATGGCGATTTCACTTCCTCTGATGAGGAAGTTCTGGAATGCTTATTCAGCACACACTTCCCTGGATGTGTGGATATTACATCTTCGGATGATCCTGATGTCTTTTCTTGTAGTTATGATTCTTTAGCTTCGGCTCGGAGTATTGTAACTATAGAATCGATTGAGTTGGCTCTTAATAGCTTTGCTCCTTTCAAATCTCCTGGGGCAGATGGGATTTATCCTATTTTGCTTCAGAAGGGATTTGATTATTTCAAACATGTTTTGAAAAAACTACTTGTTTGCAGTTTTGCTACAGGGTATATTCCCAAATCCTGGAGGGTTATTACTGTAAAGTTTATTCCGAAAGTGGGTCGTGCGTCGTATGAAGAAGCAAAGAGTTTCAGACCTATCAGTTTGACCTCTTTTCTTCTGAAATGCTTAAAACGCATTGTGGATCATCACATCAGTGATGTTCATCTGGCCAACGTGCCTCTTCATGTGAACCAACATGCCTACCAATCTGGTAAGTCCACTGTGACTCTTTTACACAAGGTTGTTTACGATATCGAGAAAGCATTCGCTCAAAAGCAATCTTGTTTGGGTGTTTTCTTAGATATCGAGGGTGCCTTTGACAACGTGCCTTTCGATGCCATATTGGAAGCCGCACGGAGTCATGGTATATCTCCAATGATTTCCAATTGGATTCACCAAATGCTCAAAAACCGATATCTCTTCTCGACATTGCGTCTAGCAGGGATTAGGAAATTGAGTGTTTGTGGATGCCCCCAAGGGGGAGTCTTATCACCGCTTTTGTGGAATCTCGTAGCAGATACGCTATTGAGGCAACTCAATAATAGCGGTTTTCCTACTTATGGTTTTGCCGACGACTACCTAACATTGTTAGTTGGTATGTGCATCAGCACCCTTTTCGACCTGATGCAAAACGCCCTTCAGGTAGTTGAGGGTTGGTGTCGCCAATATGGCCTTTCGGTTAATCCGAGTAAAACATCTATTGTTCTTTTCACGGAAAGGCGAAACCGTAATGGCGTTCGACCTTTGCGTCTCTTTGATTCTGAAATCGATGTGACTGAACAGGTAAAGTACGTTGGAGTCATTCTTGATTCCAAGCTTTCCTGGACACCTCACATTGAGTTCAGAATCAAGAAAGCTTGTATGGCCTTCGGGCAATGCCGGCGTACTTTTGGTACAACTTGGGGTCTAAAACCCAAGTATATCAAATGGATTTACACAACTGTGGTTCGGCCAATATTGGCTTATGGATGTCTTGTGTGGTGGCAAAAGGGTGAAGTGAGAACGGTCCAATCAAAATTAGGCCATCTCCAAAGGATGTGCTTAATGGCGATGTCTGGAGCGTTCTCTTCAACTCCTACGGCAGCGCTAGAAGTTCTCTTTGACGTTGCCCCACTACACATTCATCTCAAACAAGAAGCCCTTTCTTGCACTTACCGGTTACGGGTACTCGGTCTACTAGAGGAAACTCCTGTGAACCGCAGTTCAACACACACCTCGTTGTTTCCACTTTTGGTGAATTGGGACAAAATTGTCCTTGCTCCAAGTGATCTTACAATTGCTTGTAATTTTCCATATAGGACATTTTCCACGAAATTCCCTTCCCGGGAAGAGTGGACATCTGGTTATCTGGAAAGAAGTATTTCAGACGGCATCGTATGTTACACTGATGGCTCCCTTCTCGAAGGTCGAGCAGGTGCTGGTGTTTATTCTCGTGAGCTAAGGCTGTATCAGTCTTATTCACTTGGTAGACACTGTACCGTTTTTTCAGGCCGAAATCTTTGCTCTTATGTGCGGAGTGCAATCAGCATTTCAGCAGCACGTAATGGGCAAAGTAATATACTTCTGTTCAGATAGCCAGGCTGCTATTAAAGCACTTGCTTCGGCCAACTCCAGGTCGAAGATAGTTATCGCTTGTCGAACTCAAATCGAGGAGCTGAATTCAGCAAACGCTGTTCACCTTCTATGGGTACCTGGTCATTCTTCCATCGCTGGAAATGAATTGGCTGATGAGTTAGCTCGCTCTGGAGCATCACATGACTTCATTGGCCCTGAGCCTGCTATTCCGATATCGAAGTGTTGACAATATTGACAATATTGGAATAGTTTGGAGTCATGTCGTCAAACCAAATTGTATAGTGCTGAGCCATCTCTACGGGTGGCGAAGTATCTAACTAATCTGTCTAAGCAGAATTGCAGCATGTTGGTCAAAGCATTGACTGGCCACTGCCGACTCAGCTATCACATGGCGAATATTCAGCAAGGTGATTCATTTGCCTGTGATAGCTGTGAATCCGATTATGGAACTTCGTATCATTTGATATGTAACTGTCCAGTTTTCGCGCAACTGCGTTTCCGAGTACATATTCGGTAAACACTTATTAAGTGAAACTGACTTCAGAAATCTGAATCTTCAGGATATTCTGTTGTTTTTAACCCGCTGTGGTAAAGAGCTATAGGCTCTCTTTCGCTTTATGCGTTATTACAGTGCCCTTTTCAGGGCGCTGTTTGAACCCATTGTGGTACGCTTGTGCGTTAGTACCCTCTTCTAGGGTATTTTTCCTATTTCCCTACCTGTCCCTATCCCCATCCAAATCCTTTTTCCTTCCTTTTCCCTCAGGTAGATGATGAAATAGGCTGTTATTTTGACGATGGCACAAATGTCCCAAATGGAGGATAACGTGCCTCTGGAGTCGGCCTTCTGATACCTGAATACATGGGGACTGCCAGCAGGAGGCCTTGTAGTATTGGACAAAAATCCCGACTTGGCGGGGCTTGGCGCACTACCATAGAATGCGTGGGCGTGCCGGACAAGAATCCTAGCTAGGCCAGGATACCTGGCAAGGGCGTACTGCCAAGAGATACTGGCGATCGGTCAGATGGACAGTGAAGAAACACGTGCTTGATCTCCAAGATGGCCGAAGCGTTAGGCGGCATGCGGTGCCTGGCGCATTGACTGAGTATTACATGCACACTGAACATAGATTGTTAAGCCGTTAGTATACAGGGTAAAATATTTGCCCTAAAACAATTAAAGCTCATACATCTGGTTTGGCTCGATAGAATTTTCAGTTCGAGTTTGATGGCTGGAGAGCCCACTTAGTGACATGCCTAAACCATTCATTCATTCATTCATTTAATTTATTTAGTATTACATTATTATTATAATAAAACTGAATCAACTATTTCCAGCCACAACACTCGGTTCATGGCTGCAGTCCTCCATCCGCGGTCGCTTCCCACATTTGCCAGTTCGTTCTGTATCTGGTCCGCCCATCTTGCACGCTGCCCTCCAGGTCTTTTTGTACCATCCGCATCTTTTGCGAACACCAGCTTTGCAGAGTACTTTCTCACAACATGACCTGCTAATCGTATCCTTACAGTTTTTGCGACCTTCCGGATGCTAGGTTAACCGTAGAGTACAACGAGTTCGTGGTTCAAAGGTGTGAATGCCTCTTCCATGACCCGACGGTCGATCCCGATGGTATCGATATCATCCGCGAGCCTCAGGAGTATATGCAATCTCGTGACAATGGATCCGCTCCTTTGCACACCAGCTCTCCTTATCGCTCGATGTTGAACAGTAAGTTCAAGACAGCATCGCCCTGCTTCAGCCCGTCTTAGGTCTCGAACGATGACGAACTTTCATCCGCAACCCGTACACTTGATTTCGAACCGTCAAGTGTTGCACGAATCAGTCTAATCAGCTTCGCCGGAAAACCATGCTCGATCATAATCTGCCATAACTCGTTTCTCTTCACTGAATCGTACGCTGCCTGATGATGAGTCTGCAAGTTGTACACCCGTAATTTATCGAGAATCTGCCGCAGGGTGAACATTTGATCTGACGTTGATCGACCTTCACGAAAACCCGCCTGATAATCGCCGACGAAGGACTCATCAATCGGCCTCAGCCTGTTACACAGAATTCCGGACTAAATTTTGTATGCTGAATTGAGAAGTGTTATTCCTCTGTAATTCGTGCACTCCAGTCGATGTCCTTTTTTGCATAAAGGGCAAATGAGACAATCCAACCAGCTAGCAGGCAGTTCTTCCTCTTCCCATATATTCAATATAATACAGTATAAGAGTTACTACAGCTGCTCACTGTCGTACTTGAGAAGCTTGACCGGGGGTTCGTCCTTCCCAGCAGCCTTATTGTTCTACAGCCCTCTAATGACTGTCTTGACATCGTCTAGCGTTGGAGCTTCCACAGCTTGTCCGTCGTCCTCGATTCGAATTCTTTCTGTCGCTTTTCCATTCCCACCGTTCAACAATTCCTCGAAGTGCACTCTCCACCTGGCAGCCACCACTGTTTTGTCTGTCAGCAAGTTTCCTTCACGGTTGTTGTACATGACGGGAGAAGCCGCTCGGCACGTCAATGACAGTCTCGTAAAACCTCCGCATATCATTCTGATCCATACTTTTTTGCGCCTGAGCAATCACATTTTCCTCATGGTATTTTTTCTTTCTGCGGTGGATTCGTTTTTCGGCTGCTCTCGCTTCCCTATATTGCTCCCTGTTCTACCGGGTCGAAGACACCAGCATCCGGCTTCTGGCAACATTCTTCTCATCCGTTACCCTTAGACACACCTCGTCGAACCACCCATTCCTAGGCCGTCTTTGAGCAGTGCCTATTACCTCCCGCGCTGCCGTACTCATCGCTCCGTGGATAGACTCCCACAGAATGGTGAGATTAATGCTCTCGTTGATTTCACTTATCCGCTCGTCCAGCTTCTGGTGATAGTCAGCTACCAAACCGTCTGCTGATAAACGCTGGATGTTGAAACGCATCGATCGCCGTATCTTAGAGCCCGACACGGTTGACAACCGAGCTCGAATCGTACTATGAGGTAGTGATCTGAGTCGATGTTGGGACCCCTTAAAGTTCTAACATCAATGACCTCCGAGAAGTGTCGGCCTTCTACCAGCAATGGTCGATTTGGTTTCAAACTTTGCCATTTGGGTGTCTCCAGGTGTGCTTGTGGATATTCTTGCAAGCAAAGTAGGTGCTACTAATGGTCATCCCCCTGGCAGCAGCAAAGTTAACTAATCTCAGACTGTTGTCCTTTGTGACGAAGTGAAGACTCTCCGTACCGATAATAGGATGGAAAAAGTCCTCTCTTCCGACCTGCGCGATGGCGCCACCGATGACAATCTTAGCATCATATTTTGGGCATTCTCCATAGGGGGCTGTTCATAAACTACGTAGACCAAATTTTGGCCATCTCGGACCCCCCCCCCTCCCCCCTCGTAGACTTCTGTCCATACAAAAATTTGGAAATTTATATGGAGCGTAGACTTTGGCCAGACCCCCCCCCCCCCTCCCCTCAAAAAGTCTACGTGGTTTTTGAACGGCCCCTAGGTCTTGTCAAGGCATTCGTAAAACGCATCCTTCACGTTATCGGTTTTGTCGTTAGTCGGCGCATAGATATTGATCAGGCTGTAGTTGAAAAATTTGCCTCGAATCCTCAACGCGCAGATCCGCTCGTTGATCGGCTTCCACCTCATGACTCGCTTCATATGTTTCCCGATCACTATGAACCCATGTTCCGCCTTATCGCTGCCGCTGTGGTTTGGGCCACCGCACTTCCTGAATAGCAGCAACACACACACCAACTTAGATTTTTGCACGTTGAAACGAAACAAATAACAAATCCCAGAGTCTCTAGGACGTTTAGATGTTTGTTGAGGATGATCAAATATGTATTGTGTTGAAATTAAAAAAAAAAAAGGCCCATCTTCTTTCTTACACACCAGCTAATATATGCAACGGATTAGATCTGCTCTAGAACATGTGCATGATGATAAACTCATTACGCGTCGTCAAGAATGCATTGAAATTAGAGAGACGATCGTGAGTCATTACGCCACAAATAGCCCAGTGCCGATGATTACATTTTGATTAGAATAAATCCCACATAATGTTTCGATTAAAATCGAAAGGGAAACTCTTGACAATCTGTGGGAAGTAGAAAAACCGCTTCCATTCCTATGAGATGTGACGAGATCTATGCGTAGTACGTAGTAGCAATTTCATGTCCGCGCGCGACTCCATCGCGATACGCGCTAATGGTGGAGGTGATTTTCTCACCTCCCTTAGGTAAGCAGATGCAAATTTACGAGTACACAATATAATGGATTTTAGTCATCGTCGTCACAAAGCTCGTTGGCACCCCACACGTCACTACATATTTGGGTACGTTATTGCGGCGACCAACAACCGATAAAGTTCAAATCAGTTCGAGATGAGTCAAACCGGACGGCTTCGGTGGACGGTTCCGGTGACAAAGCTCAATATTGATTTGGAGATGTTGACTTCACTTCCAAAGCCAACAAATAACGACAGCTATGGGTTTGTCAATGCGTCGTTTAGATGAATAAGGCTCGCAGAAACAAATAAGACAAGAGTTCCCTCACATGTAATATGTTAAGGCTGTGTAACACGTAAAATAGATCCCATTGAACCTCTTCGCCATTGAGCCCTTCTTATTCTTCTTTTAATTATTATGGTGGCGTTTTCAGTGGTTTCGGGGGGTCTCAGGTGCGTTATATGGGGCTCAAGGGGATATTATGTAGGCGTTATCAAAGAATAAGAACATCAAGAATGCCCACTCCGCCGATGCTTGGGGGAACACAACCGCAGCGCTATCTGCGGATGAAAGTTCAACCTTCATGCGGTAGTGTGCGTTACTTATTACATGCGGATACCAAAACATATATACGCACACCACCTTCTCTTATGACAAATCACGAACACTGTTACAGAGAGCTTCCACCTTGATACGCTTAGAGAGCGCAACTTGTATTGTCGCTTGATGTTTACATAAAAAAAAGGCAAGAGAGGGCATTCTTTCTATTTTTATTCTTTAGCGTTATCCAAGGTTTTTGATGGTCTTAGGTGTGCTACATGGCGTCCGAGAGGGTTTTGTCGGGACGTCGGAGGCATTACGCAGACGGTTTCATGATTTTGGAGGTGTTACATAAACGTTGGGCTGCAAAACGGTGAGTCGATAAGGAGAGCGTCCAATATAGCTCTGGTCCTCACAAGTTCCTACCTCATGCCATACCACGGGTCAAGCGATGACAAAGACCGCCAGCTAAGATTTGTTGCTTAGCTGGTAGTGCAGCCTGGGCACTGTTGTCCTTCTGACTTCAGCTAGATTGAGGAGGTACGATCCGAGCGTCAATTCACCAAGAAGGTGCGGCTCAAACAGCGTCTGTTCTGGCATTCAGCGGCTGAGTAAGAAACGCTGCACGACGCTCAGCTAGATCCAAGGTGGTTGCCCCATCAGCGTGGTCGTCCCAGTGTTGGTTGGGACGTTAAACAGAACTGGCACGATGGCCCTGCGGCGAGACAGGAGTGTTGACGTAGGCCTAATGAGCCACCCGTAAAAATCCCCATTGCGAATAACATAGGAGAAAATACGACTCGATACAATCGGCAAAGACCCACGTGACAAAATAAGGACTACGATTGGAAACTTGGAACATGGAATTTCAAGTCACTAGGTTTCGTAGGATGTGACAGGATAATCTACGACGAACTACATCCCCGCAACTTCGACATCGTGGCGTTGCAGGAACTTTGTAAGACTGGACAGAAAGTGTGGAAAAGCGGGCATCGAGCGGCTACCTTCTACCAAAGCTGTGGCACCACCAATGAACTGGGAACAGGATTCATAGTGTTGGGCAAGATGCGACAACGTGTGATCGAGTGGCAGCCGATCAACGCAAGGATGTGCATGTTGAGAGTTAAGGGCCGTTTCTTCCACTACAGCATCATCAACGTCCACTGCCCACACGAAGGGAGACCCGATGACGAGAAAGAAGCGTTCTACGCGCAGTTAGTGCAAACATACGATGGTTGCTCGCCGCGTGACGTGAACATCGTTGTCGGCGACATGAACGCGCAGGTAGGAAGGGAGCAATGTACAGAAC
The DNA here is from genome assembly GCF_035046485.1 of Aedes albopictus. Lineage (NCBI taxonomy): Eukaryota > Metazoa > Arthropoda > Insecta > Diptera > Culicidae > Aedes > Aedes albopictus. The sequence goes on from NC_085136.1 coordinate 168,777,250, forward strand.
GGTAATCGGGCGAAACAGCCTGCACGCCGTATCGAATGATAACGGCCAGCGATGCGTAAACTTTGCAGCCTCCCGTGGTATGGTAGTCCAAAGTACCTTCTTCCCCCCCAAAGATATCCACAAAGCCACCTGGAGATCACCCGACCATCAAACAGAAAACCAAATCGACCACGTTCTAATCGACGGTAAATTCTACTCGGATATAACCAACGTCCGCACATACCGCAGTGCGAATATAGATTCGGATCACTACTTAGTCGGTGTATGCATGCGCTCAAAACTTTCGACAGTTATCACCACGCGTCGAAGTCGAACGCCGCGGCTCAATATCGAGCAACTTCGTAACGTAGAAGTGGCTCAAGACTACGCGCAGCAGTTAGTAGTGGCCCTACCAACGGAAGAGCAGCTTGGCGCAGCTACACTTGACGATGGCTGGAGGGACATTCGATCCGCCATAGGTAGTACCTCGGCTACAGCACTAGGCTTCACGACTCCGAATCACAGAAACGACTGGTACGACGGCGAATGTGAACAGTGGAAAACGAGAAGAATGCAGCATGGACGAGAATGCTGCAACACCGTACGAGAGCGAATGAGGCACGTTACAAACAGGCGCAGAACAGGCAGAACTCAGTCTTCCGGATGAAGAAGCGCCAGCAGGAAGAACGAGATCGCGAAGCGATGGAAGAGCTGTACCGCGCTAAGGACACACGAAAGTTCTACGAGAAGCTGAACCGCTCGCGCAGAGGCTTTGTGTCACAAGCCGACATATGCCGAGATAATCAAGAGCGAGCGTGAGGTGGTCGAGAGGTGGCGGCAGCATTACGATGAGCACCTCAATGGCGACGTTGCAAGTACCGAAGGTGGCGTGGTAACAGATCTTGGAGTATGTCCACAGGACGAAAGACTTCCGGCCCCTGACCTCCAAGAGATTAAGGAGGAGGTTGGCCGGTTGAAAAACAACAAAGCCGCTGGAGCAGATCAACTACCCTACGAGCTTCTAAAATATGGTGGAGAAACACTGGTGAGAGCACTACACTGGGTCATTACCAAGATTTGGGAGGAGGAAGTATTACTACTGAGCGCTGCCTACAAGATACTCTCTCAAATTTTATGCCGCCGTCTATCACCGATTGCAAGAGAGTTCGTGGGGCAATATCAGGCTGGATTTATGGGTGAACGCGCTACAACGGACCACATGTTCGCCATCCGCCAGGTGTTGCAGAAATGCCGCGAATATAACGTGCCTACACATCACTTGTTCATCGATTTCAAATCGGCGTATGATACAATCGATCAAGAACAGCTATGGCAGATTATGCATGAATACGGATTCCCGGATAAACTGATACGATTGATCAAGGCGACGATGGATCGAGTGATGTGCGTAGTTCGAGTATCAGGTACATTCAGAGTCCCTTCGAATCTCGCAGAGGGTTACGGTAAGGTGATGGTCTTTCGTGCTTGCTGTTCAACATTGCTTTAGAGGGTGTAATAAGAAGAGCGGGGATAAACACAAGTGGGACGATTTTCACGAAGTCCGTTCAGCTGCTTGGTTTCGCCGATGGTATTGATATTCTTCTTCTTCTTCTTCTTCTTCTTTATGGCTCTACGTCCGCACTGGGACTTGGCCTGCCTCGCTTCAACTTAGTGTTCTTTGAGCACTTCCACAGTTATTAATCGAAGGGCTTTCTTTGCCTGCCATTGCATGAATTTGTATATTGTGAGGCAAGTACAATGATACTCTATGCCCAGGAAGTCGAGAAAATTTTCCGACCGGAACGGGAATCGAACCCGCCGTCTCCGGATTGGCGATCCATAGCCTTAACCACTAGGCTAATTGGAGACCCAATGGTATTGATATTATTGCTCGTAAATTTGAGACGATGGCAGAAACGTACATCCGACTAAAGAGTGAAGCCAGGCGAATCGGATTAGTCATTAATGTGTCGAAGACAAAGTACATGATGGCAAAGGGCTCCAGGGAGGAGTCACCGCGCCCGCCACCCCGAATGCATATCGACGGTGATGAAATCGAGGCAGTTGAAGAATTCGTGTACTTGGGCCCACTGGTGACCGCCGACAACGATACCAGCAGAGAAATTCAGAGGCGCATTGTGGCAGGAAATCGTTCTTACTTTGGACTCCGCAGAACTCTACGATCGAATAAAGTTCGCCGTAACACGAAGTTAACCATCTACAAAACGCTACGGCGGAGTTGCAGATGGAAGACGGGACTTGGAGAAGGCGAATGAACAACGAGCTGCATCAGCTGCTGAGAGAACCAACCATCGTCCATACCGCGAAAATCGGGAGGCTACGGTGGGCGGGTCACGTCATCAGGATGTCGAATAGTAACCCGACTAAAATGGTTCTCGAGAGTCATCCGACCGGTACAAGAAGACGTGGAGCGCAGCGAGCTAGGTGGGTCGACCAAGTGGAGGACAATCTGCGGACCCTACGCAGAGTGCGGAACTGGAGACAAACAGCCATGGACCGAGTGGAATGGAGGCGGCTACTATGTACAGCAGAGGCCACCCCGGCCTTAGACTGATCGGTAAGGTAAGTACATAAACGTTTTCGGTGGTTTCGGACTGAGAGAGAGGAGACAGTACACTAACAGCCACGATGATTACATTTCTTCTTCTTACTTTATTTAGTTTTGATGCGCCGTTCACATAGTTGTAGTGCGCCGCCCAACGGTTTGAAAATATAAAATGCCTTGAAACGCCCTGAAACCCCTTGGAATGATTCCTGAGACCATCCCTACCTGAATCACCCTTAACCTTCCGTAACTCGCGCGGTTGACTACCTGCGTCAGCACCACGCTAATGCTGAGAACAAAAAGCGAGATTTTTTCAACGTATTGTACAAAATACAACAGCGCGATCGCTCGTGGGTTAAAGCCCATTGAAGCGTCCCTGAGGCCTCTTTATCACTGAAACGCCCTTGAAATCCCCGTAATCGTATTAAAACGCCAACAAAACCTCACAGAAAGCTCTTAAAAGGCTGCTGAAAACTCTGTAAACCACTGAGCTCCAGGAAACTGGAATTGGCTCACCACCAAACTAAGGTGGTGGTTGGGAACAATCGCAAGTCGGAGCAACAATCGGTGATCAGTGTAGTATAGGCAACTGCACTACCACTTCGAAGCGTCAAACACTGGGATTATCACCCCGACGATAAGCTTACTTTCTGTAGCCACGTTGATTATGCTTGCAAGAGAGCTATAGTGGCACTGTCACGGATGATGTCCAATATCTCTGCTGTGTGCCAGTCCTGAGCACCCATGGTGGTGTAGAGGGCCGAATTTAAAGATCTCCATTGCTGGAAAATTGCCAGCCTTCGCTTTGACCTGTGGCCTGGTCAAATTTCTGTCGATTTTCGTCGCCATGAGCATCTGGGTCTGCCTTCACTTCGATGTTTTGCTGGGTTCCAAACTAACGCTTGCTTGCAGATTTCGTTTCCGCCCCTGCGTAGAGTGTGGCTGACCCACCTCCACTTTCGCTCCCGAATTTCTTTCGCTATCGGTTTTCGATGACATCGACAATAGAACTCCACGTTGGAGATCCAATTGTGAGACCACCATGCTCGAATTATATACCGCAGGCATCTATTGATGAAGACCTGCAGACGTTGAGTGTTCTCAACTGATACGCACCAAGTTACACTGGCGTAGAGCAGCACAGACTTCATGTTCAAGTTGAAAACTCTGATTTTGATGCGTCGACTAATCTTATTGTTTTTCCATACATTTCTCAAACTCACAAAGGCAGCCCACGTTCCGTGATCCGTGATCCGTGCACTTACATGTTGACCTTGGTACCACCATCGGCCATCATTTGGCTACTAAGATATTGCAAGCATTCAACATTCTCTACTCTTTGCCCATTTACCGTGAAGTTGGAAGAGATGACCATGTTTACATCCAACGATTTGGTCTTGTTGATGTAAATGGTAAGACCTGCCGCCGAGGAGCGATCGGTAAGATCATAGAACTCTGCATATCAAAGTGCCGAAATCAGCCAGTTTCGAAGTCATTTAGGTGCTCCATGGTAATGGGCTGCCACAGCACCCCACGATTTGGTACACAATCAATCGCACCTACCAGGATCTCGTTGATTACAATGAGGAATAGTAGCGGTGAACCACTCCAGCAACAACCCGGATGGGATCGGACAAAACACCGTTGTGCAGTACTCTGACGCCTGTACTGTGCATCAATGAGGCCGATGATTTTCTCAGTGACACCTGAGGGCTCCCCACATGTTTTCGTGATTAATGAAAGTCTCTCTAATAAAGACAAATCAATCAATCAATGTTTTCGTGATTGATATGGTCATAATCAATGAACACCAGGCAGAGACTCTTGGAATTCATTGATTTGCGATCGACTCCCAGGACTCTGTTCAATATCATGCTGAGCGATTCCAAGCAACAGCATCAAAATCAAGGAGATTTTTTAATTCATGATTTTCTATTGAACTGAAACTTTGCACAGTTTTTAAGTTCCATCTAAATCGCCATTTTCCGATATCAAATTTTTATTTTGAATCACGACTAACTTTTCAAAAGGGTGTATGTGAAAATAGTTCAAAAATATTCAAAAATCTGCACAGCCAAAATGGTTCGTTCGATTGCTATGAATTTTTCAGCAAAGTTAGATAACTAAATGGTGATTCGTAAGAAAATATACACTGTGAAAAAAAAATCTTTTTTAACATTAAAAATATCATTTTTGTCACAAAAACTCAAATATCTCAAAGCCCTATCTTTTTACCAACGTATTTTTTTCAGGGAAAACGGTCCATTGTATTAGGTAGATTACCATAAAAATTTGGTGATGATAAACTAATAAACAAAAAAGTTATGACAATTCAAACATTTCACAATTTTCACATTAAGTAATAATTTTTTTAGTGTAAATTATTTCGGGCGGAAATCGCAGTTTGATGCTGATTTTATTGTTAATGGCCTTGCGTGAGTAAAACAAGCTGTTTTTATTATGTATTATGTATATTATATGTACAGTAATGTTCCGATTTTATCACGCCCTCCGTGCATTAGTCGTTTATTCATTAGTTTGCTGTTACATTTGAGAACAAGTGTTTTCCCTCTCTTTCAAGATGAATGTTGAAAGCGTGTTTTGCAACGTTAAACATATTGAAATGGGTATAGATGTTGAAGTATATTTCAAAGCATTTTTGAAAAGGGGCGTGATTAAATTGTTTAAACAGATGTCGCTGATGGTACGGTGGCATGACTCTCTGCACTTAGCACTTCTGGCAATTTCTCAGTTGTTGTCGTTTTCGAACTTCCTGCGCCCTGCTTTACCGATGATATACAGATGGCTCATTTGTCAAAGTATAGACGGCAGGACGTGCCAGTCTCTTTCAGTTTATCTATGGTGCTTTCGGTGAGATTTCGTAACTCTTTTGAACATTTTTTTTTTCATCAAACGGTCTACAAGAGAGCGTTGAGTTGAAGACCTTTGAGAAAGCGACTGTTCATGTTGTTCGTTAGATTATAATAAACAAAATCACTTATTAGTTTTAACTGACTAGTTTGGTGTTGTTTGCTTGGCTGAAGAAAAAAATTACTATACAATTTTTAATATCCATAGCGGTAGTATTTTTTTGCTTTTTCGTGAGCATTGTCATGGTATGTATACAGACAAACAAACGTAACACTGACGAAATTTTCATTGACCACGCCTTTAACGATCATTTTGAATCTTGGTTGTGGCTTTCATAACCAGAAGAGTGCCCATCGTTTCACACTAGCGCCTTCTGATGACGATATTGCACAACGCAGTGTTTCGTGAAACATCATTTCCACCAGGTGGTGGTAGTGTGAACTGGGCGATGGATTTTCACGAAAATTGTTCTAGGCGTTTCGTCTGTTTGTCTGTGGTATGTACCTCTCATGCATTTGTTGTTGTTGAAGTTACTCGCATTGTTCCGATCATATAATCTGTTCTCTAAGAGGTATTTTTTTGCAGATCAACGCGTATATATAAAACTTTTAATATGCAGCTTTCGTCCTAAAAATAAGATTAATTCCATTTTTCTTATGATCAACAGCTTTTCAACACTATCAAGGGATTTTTTCACCAGTCAGTTACAATAAAAAGTATGACACTCTCAATATTTTTGATCACAACACTGGTCGCGTCTAAGTCTGAAATAGATAGGGTTTGTGTTCCATCAGTAATCTCACGCTCCCAATTTCATCCTATTCAAAAACAAGCGATTACGGCACCGATTGATTCCGTTCTTTTTGTTTTCATGCGTGCTCACTTCTAACAAAAAATACAAAAATAAGAAACAAAACAAACAGTGTTTCATTCCTTTGTTTTTCGTAGGATGAAAATGGAAGCCACATGCTTAATAAGGGAACCAATACCCTACTATAGTAATTATGAATTATCAAACAAAAATATCATGAAAACAACTTGTTTAATTCAGGCGGTAGCCTTTACAATAAAATCAGCATCAAAATATAATTCTCGAAATAATTTACACAGAAAAAAATTTTTTTTTGTTACTAAATGTAAAAATTGTGAAATGTTTGAAATGTCATAACTTTTTTGTTTATCAGTTTACCATCACCAAAATTTTACGGTAGATAGCTGATATAATGGGTCATTATTCCTAAAAAAATGACGTTGGTAAAAAGATAGGGTTTTGAGATATTTGAGTTTTTGTGACAAAGATCATATTTTTTTAGAGTAAAAAAAGAAATTTTTTACAGTGTATATTTTCTAAGGAATCATCATTTAGTTATCTAACTTTGCTGAAAAATTCATAACAATCGAACAATCCGTTTTTGCTGTACAGCTATTAGAATAATTTTGAACTATTTTCGCATTCACCCTTTTGAAAAGTTAGTCGTGAGTGAATATGAAGGTTTGATATCGAAAAATGGCGATTTAGATGAAATTGAAAAACTGTGCAAAGTTTCAGATATTTTTGAAATGGTCGCTCAGGATCGACTGACATGACTCCTTGGAATTCCTCTGCTACGGATGGCTGATTTGGTAAAACGAAATATTTTGCTTGAGTCGTTAATTAAGATGTTAATAGAATAATTTACCCTTTGATTGCTTAAAAAAAATATTTCCGCTTAATGGCTTGCAATCAAAAAAGCCCAAAATCGCTGATTTTGCCCTAGGTATAGTTCAAAATTGTGACGTGCTGGAGCAAATCTGAGCCTTGGAATCAGCGGCCCACAGACCCACAGACCCATAAGCGTGCTCTTGAGACAGAAAAATGTTCGCTATGTAGTTAGCCGGGTCGGTCAATAGCATTCATTAGTCCCACTAAGGCGACGTAGAACATCGTGGAGGAGGCGAATGTTACCGGTATTTGCGGCTTTCTCGTCTTCGTCGGCTAGGGAGTCCACCCACGCTTTATTGTCCCGTCTACATGAGCGCTTCAATTCCTTCTCGACAGCCGAATAGCGCTGATGGGCTACTATTTTGGTTCCTCGTGTTTTCACTCGATCTACCTTGGCATTAGCGTTTCTTCACTTCTCTATCTTCCTTCTGTGATCTACTTTCTCCGGGTGTTTAGCTCACCCAAATTATTCTCGACGATGGCAATGAAGGCGTTCTTGATGGCGCTTCATTGATCTTCAACGCTTCCACCTTCTGGATGGATTATCCGCAACACGGTTCTCTAGCTCCTCGACGAAGGACCCTTTCACCGCAGCGTCTTCCAGCCGGCATGTGTTGAACCGGCGCCCGATTTCCTCCTCCTTTCGATGGTTCCTAACAATGCGCAGCCGGATCTCGCCGATTAGGAGATGATGGTCGGACACAATGTCGGTGCTAAGTTTTTTCCGCACATCAAGAAGGCTCCGTCTCCATTTTCGGCTGATGCATATGTGGCCGACTGACAACAATATTAGTTGTGAAATTCCAAGGCGCGTCAGTATAAGCCGAGCCTACTACGGGCTCCAGAAGAAACTGCGGTCACAAATATTCATCTCCGTATCAAGTGTACCATGTACAAAACGCTAAAGCTTGGTGATACACTACGGACACGAGACATTGACCATGCTTGAGGAGCTTTCAAACAATGTGTTGTCAACTGCCATTGTTATAAGCATCTTTGGCCTCGAAGGTATGCAAAAGAATCGACATGTGGCGGTGAAACATGAACCACGAAGTCGCTTCACTCTACGGCGAATCCTGCACCTAGAAGGTGGCCAAAGCCAGAAGGATGCGATAGGAAGGAAATGTGACAATAATTCCAGAGAATAACGCTGCAAAATTTGTGTTTGGCAAAGACTCGGTTGGTACAAGAAAACGAGAAACATAGTGGGCAAGATGGGCTGACAAGGTAGAAAGTGACCTAGCGAGCATCGGCCGCGATCGAGGATGGAGAGCGACAGCCGTAAACCAAATACTCTGGCGTATTATTCTTGATTAGGTGTTATCTTAAGTGTGATGTTGTGCAAATCAATATAAATGTAATATCGTAATTACGCTCGTTCTCCGGTGGTTTTTAATCCACCGAGTAGTGATTTAGCGCCTTGAGCAATATCCGCCTGCGGTTTGTCGTGGCGTATAAGATTCTTAAAATGTGCATGCACTGTAACGCTAGAATTGCCTTGAGTGCAGAATTTTAGGAGAGTCAAACATCTGAGCTACTAAACCATATTGTCAAAGGCTTGAAGTGTTAATAACATCACGATCGACCGCAGATCCTCTATAGAAATCTTACAACACCTTGGCCTCCAGGAAAATGAACCAATAAATTTGTTCGGGAAATTTACGGGAATGTGTACACACAATGATTTACGGCAAGCCACTGGAAATTCAAAACATAAATCGAGGCAATAAATTTTCCTTCCTCTTCTAGGACCTCGGAAAGGGAAACCTTCTTCGAAAAGTTTGGAACACTCTTCAAACAACGGTCCACCCATTTTCTGCTACAAGCCAAAACCGACGTTACCCTGCAAGACGAGACGGGCGGAGGAGCACAAGAGTTGCTGATCGCGAACAGCACAAGACCACAAATCAATCCATCTACGGTAGCGGCAGCCGCCAGCGAAGGAATACCAAATGTCGCAAACGGAGATGCCTCGATCGATGCACTGTACGACGAAGACGCAGTAAGTATACAGCTGTCCGTTCCGTTGCTAGTGTGTAGATAAAAGATTTCCTTTGTTTCGAATCGGACCTGAGAGCTGCGAATAAATTGCACCAAATGCATCACCCTGATTAGAACCTATCCCAAGATGAAGCGTTCAAGAGTTGTGTAACAATATTTATAGTTGCAAACCGCACGGCGCAACAAATGGTCCATTGCGGGCGCCTTCGATGATGATGTTGATGAGTTAAAAATAAGTTCTCTTCTTGATGGGTTTCCGATCGGCAACGAGCGGGTATGTTCAAGCATTTCTTCGCCTCCACTTGGTCTAGTCAGTCGGATGCGAAGCGATCACCGTGCGATGAGCGAAAGTGTTTTTAACCAGAACGAGCGAAGATGGGTTTTATTCCCAGTCGTCATCAGCTGGGAAGCACTTGAACAAAGCATGTCATGCTAGAGCTAACGGAAAACAGAAATGACCACTTTTTATATGTAGATTAAGTGCTCATCGCCGACTTGGATGATTTATTGCCATTTCGGTGACGCACATGTGCAGTAAATGAGCTGGATATTTGAGAAAATTGGAATTTTGATTGTTTATTGGAACAACCATGTATGTATCGATGTTCATAGAAACATCGAAGCGGTACGATACTTGCTATAAGCTGTAGCGATAACTAAAACGATACAAGGGACTCGATTTTGTCAGCGTATTCTTTCTGATTTTTTATTACTCTATGCAGTGCCTTTCAGCCTTAGTTTGGTGATGAGCCTAAACGATTTAGGAAAAATTTGATTGTGAGATGAGTTTGATTGTAAAAAAATTAGTAAATCACTTCGGATCGACATTGATTTGGCATGTTTCCGTTACGTAAAGCATATCTACTTAAAAAAGTTTTTTAATAAGGGACTGTCGTCCATAAACCAACATTTTCAGGTTATTTACAAAATTTAGAACACCCCCCTCCCTCCCTCCTTCGTGATCTTTTGTTCACTTTTTTTTTTTAATTTGTATGGACCGTGATATTTGTCCAACCAGGAGTTGTCCCAGGTGTTGTCCCAATTTAGCTCAGATTTGTGTGAATTTTACCTATGTCTGAATTACTTTCTCTTGACGTGTACTGCATTAGAAAGCTCTCAGTTAATAACTGTGGAAGTGCTCATAGAACACTGAGCTGAGCAGACCTTATCCCAGTGCGGACGTTACGTCAAAAAGTAGAAAAATTGGCTTATTGGATAAGAGTTAGTTTGTCTTGAACACCAGTTTCACGGTCGCCATGTGATGGAGACAACGTGCTTTTGATTGTAGAAGGCTTTTCGTGAAGACGGTATCCAAAACGGGGAAAGTATTGTAAAATATCCTCCAGTTCAGGTTTCGAAACACCGTATTGTTCGGTTATTATAGTGCGCGTGCTCAAAATACAACGAGTATTTTTACCCGAGGCCGCTATTATCGAAATATATACACTGAACGAAAACCCCATCCCGAAATCGACTGATTTGTCCGACCATCCAGTCCAAAGTACCAAAATCGTGTTTTCGAATGACGAATCAGTCATACGGCAATCATCCCAAAAATCGGATGACGATCATCTTATTCGCGTATGAGTCGACGCACGCTATGTGAATGAATATTAGTTGCAGAGCGAAGGCCACACAGATGCACCGAATTTATTCATCGATAGCTTAACAAGTTCCTTGATCGTGACACCCGGGACATTGACGACTTTGATTCGCATGTCCTATCCTGGACATGTCATATTTTTTGAAAAGGGTGCCCGCAACGGTACCCTGGCCCTGGCCACTAAGCACATATATTTTTGAAAAAGATAGCGGTGATATTGTTATCAATCGCTAAAAAACAAAGTTGCTCGATCATATGGTCGACATTCTATTTTCATATCGCTGTCATCCGGTTTTAAGATGACATCATTCGGTCGGTGGACCATACGGTTTCCGACCGAATGTCGTTAAGGGGCGTGATCGTATCGCCTCTCAGTCGATCTTGGGCGGGGGGTTTCGTTCAGTGTACCGGTCGATGCGGAAAGTGCTCCTTGTATAGTGGACAGTGAAGGTTTGGCTTATTTAGGAGAACAAACGGCTGAGATTTTTTTTAAGTGATTAGTGGATACCTGGGGAGTAATACAATGTGTTCTATAAGGGTGTGTCTACAGTGAAGCACGAATTTTTTTTTTTGAACACCTGGATAACCTTTACGGTGATGGGACAACGAAGAGAAGAGTGTTTGTGGTAGGGAGGAAAGGGCACGTAGGTGCCAGTGCTCTGCCGTACTACGCCTGTGTAAAAAAACCCTCTTTCCCTTGAACCTTCCCGCGAGTATTTTTTTCCGGAATTCCAGGCCCTCGGAACATTGATTTGAAGTTTTGGCAGACGATCTTTTTGTCCTCCGCTGGCATGGCGCTGGCGGCCAATTTCTCGCCCCTCACAGGGGCTGAGTATACTGCAACTATATACCCGTCCTTCATGGACCCGGAAGGCACTGCAAGTCAAGCCCAATACCTTCGAATGGCGCTGTCTACGAAAACATGCCTCATGATCCTTTTCTCTTCCAGATGTCGGTCGAAAGTGCCATATGTGGCAAAAACGACGGAGCTTTCAAGGAGAGCAGAGGAATGGCCAACGTCCTCAATGTAAAAGAAACCGGATCAGTTTAGGCGTCTACAAGCGATGAACAAGCTAGCCGATGGAACGTATATCAAGATCTCCGCACATCCTACGATGAGCCAGCGTACACGGGCAACTCCAAAGCCATGGAAAAAAACGCCTCCATGAGATGTAGGCTTTCTCCTAGCTAAAACATCTCCTAGTAGCTGGAGCATCTCAAAACTTTCCACCCACGCCGAGACTTTGGCCACCTCCACACCACGATGTCTGCACAGTTTTGTTCACCTGAATCAGCTGAGTGTAGTGGACCAACGACGCTTCTACCAATCCCACAGTGACACAAAATCAGACTGAAAAGACCCAATACAGGGTCATACATCTGACAGCAGCAATCTTCGCCCCTTCGGAGAGGAACATTACCATCCTGAAAGCATCAATGGACAAAAACTACCACAGCAAAACCCGGGCAATACTTACCAACTGCGATGTTCCAAAACGTCGGCCGGGTAGGCATCCCAGGAACCCATACCCGGGTTGTAAGACCCATTTCCCAACCCGTCGCCTGCAAAGGGTGCTAGCCTTGTAATGGAATATCAACGGCTTTTTCCATAATCATCCGGACTTGGAGATCCAGACTACGTATACCCCCACGGTTATAGTCCTTCAGGAGAGCCACTAACCAACAACAGAGAAAATGGGTCGAACCCTCCGCGGTATCTACAGATGATATGCTAAAGCCGGGAAAAATATCTACCGCTCCGTCGCTCTTGGAATAGCCGTGGAGCTATCCTCAGAAAGGATAGATCTAGGAAGCGGCCTCCCCATTATCGCGATGCAGATAACATTGCTTTTCTCTCTATCGGTTGCGTCGTTATATCTGCCAAACGGGAAGCTGTTTTGATTTGACGAGAAAAATCGATGAATCTCTGGAGAATATTCCTGAGCCCAGGCTGCTGCTTGGCGGCAACAACGACCATCATCGGGCATGGCGAAGTCCGTTATCGAGCCCCCGGGGCTCTATTTTGGTCAGCGCTGCCAACGAACATGAACTCATTATTTTGAACGACGGCTCAAATAGGTTTCTATCGAACCAACAGCTGGAACAAGAATAATATCGTAGAATTGGCCACACTAGCCTCCAATCAGATATGCGAATGGGAGGTGGATTCGGACCTGCATGGAAGTGACCATCGGCCAATCTTGGTTGTCAAAGCGGGAAGCACCGTACTTAGTATCTTCCCTAGTATCTGACCAGGTGGACTGGACCTGATTCCAAGCGCAAATTGTAGCCCGGTTGATGGTAACCCTCCGGAAAACATCGCAAGGTAGGTCAGTGGTTATTCCGACAACAACTATTCCTCCGGTTCATTCGATGCCAGTCGGACCATCACAGTTAACCACTGATAGTTGGCTAGGTGTAAACATGCAGACTGAAATCAATCGTTATCAGCACTTAGGGGCGATGCCAAGAGGGTTAGTTAATCGAGTGCCACTAGGGTTGGGAATCAATACACAAACAAACGTTGTGACAGCCTGCTCTACGGTTCCACCCGTGGGTCCTACTTCGAATCATTCGGGCTTTTCGGTAGTAACCGGTTCATCGGTAGCTGGTAATCCGTTGACAAATACTCTGTCACAACCACAATTCTATGCTGGGATAGCAACAAACGTGAGTGCACCCTTCGTGCAATCAGCAACATCCCCAAGCAACACACATGTTATATAACAGTTACGGCAGCGCAAGTTTCGGTTGTATAGAAGTTTATTTTACGTAATTCTAACACAATGTAGAAATAACGTCGAATTAACTTCTATACAACCAAAACTAGCGCTGTCGTAACTCTTATATAACATGTGTGTTGCTTGGGTCTTTTCCTAACTTCGTTCCTGGGCTGGCTTTCAACACCGCGATGAATGGGAGTAGTCAGGCCTTCCAGCAGTTTCCAGATGCAGGATATGCAAATAATGTTGGTGTAAATGGAGGAGTTCCCCTTGGTCAGAATAACTTCCAAAGTCTTCCAAGGATGCCTAATCCGCTAGCTCAGCTTCAAATCGTTCCTACGCAACACCAGCTTCTGGCGAGGCAGGTTATGCCCAAGGACCTTCCTCCATTCCGAGGGGACCCAGAAGACTGGCCCTTGTTTTATAGTGCGTATGTGAACTCGACGACGGCGTGTGGATATTCAGACGTCGAGAACCTGGCCAGGCTTCAGAAAGCATTGCAAGGCAGGGCCTTTGACGCTGTTAAAAGTCGGTTGTTACTTCCGGCGTGCGTGCCACAAGTGTTAAACACACTCTACATGTTATTTGGCAGACCAGAACTGATAATTCAAACGATGTTGAACAAGATACGCGAGGTTCCGGCACCACGATCAGACCGATTAGATACACTGATATCATTCGGAATGGCCGTCCAGAATTTATGTGACCATTTGGAGGCAGCAGGACAGATAGCACACATGTGCAATCCAACGTTAATACAGGAACTGGTGGAAAAGATTCCAGCCCAACAACGGCTGGATTGGGCACTTTACAAACGGCAGTTTATGGCGGTCGACTTACGTACATTCTCGACCTACATGTCAACTCTCGTCGCTGCAGCATCCGATGTCACAGTCATCACAGACACTAAGCAGTCACAAGCAGGAAGAAGTGATCGAGGAAAAGAGAAAAACTTTCTCAATGCACATTCCGTGGCTGAACCATTTAAAAAGGAAATTTTAGAGGAAAACATATCCGGAGTGGTGTGCTTAGCTTGTAACGGACCCAATCACAAAGTTAAAGATTGCGTGATCTTCAAGAAATGGGGTCTTGAGAATCGATGGGAAATTGTTAGAGAAAATCATCTCTGCAAAATGTGCTTGGGAAAACATGGGCAGCGGCCTTGCAAGCAACAAGGAAATTGCGGAATGGAAGGTTGTCAGCTACGACACCACCCGCTGCTGCATGTTGAATACCAGAAGCAGCAAGTTACGTCCGAATTGGAGCTGAATGCAGGAAGTGTAAATGTGAGTTCCGGAGAGGGAGTTAATGCTCATCATTCTACAGGAAATGCTACAATGTTCCGTATAATTCCCGTAAAGCTTTCCTGGAATGAAAAATCCGTCGAGACCTTTGCGTTTTTAGATGACGGTTCATCGATGACGCTCATGGAACAGTCAATTGCCGATTGTTTGGGCATAGATGATGGTGAATCACTTCCTTTGGGCCTAACATGGACGGGCAACAAACAGGCAAATTCCAAACTCCAAGCGGGTTTCTATTGAAGTTTCTGGTCAAGGCGCCAGTAAAAGTTTTGCTCTGAATGATACTAGAACTGTCCCGAACCTAGAACTTCCGAGGCAAACTCTGAAGTACGAAGAGCTGGCACGTCAATATGCCCATTTAAAAGGGCTACCGATGAGCAGCTATGAAGCAGTTTCGCCTGGTATATTGATAGGCTCCAACAATGCTAGCTTGATTGCAACATTAAAGCTACGTGAAGGAGAACTTGGCGACCCGCTGGCTGCTAAAACTCGATTGGGTTGGTCTATTTACGGGCATGTAGCTAATATGCGTGAGGCACAGAACTTTAGCTTTCATATTCGTGAATATTACTTTGGGAAATATGAAAACGAAAGAAAATCGGAAAACTCTCGTCCCAAATCTTTAGGGGATGGCACATGCGTTTCAAAAGGTTCGACGAAGCAGGTATTAAGAGAGATCACACTCGATAAGCTGAAGGCAGACAAGGATTATGTATCGAGTGGAACAGAAAGAAAGATAGGTTGCAACAAAGCAGTAAAATCTAGAACACGGACCAGAGGACGTGTTCTGTCTGATATTCAAGGCCGAGACGGATGTATTCGCCAGGCAGTCGTACGGACTGCATGTGGAGTCTTCCGTCGCCCCGTATCGAAGCCAGCAGTGCTCCAGTTAAGAAGCGAGAGTAACGCAGAAGACGCAGCGGAACCGGAAGTGCGTTACGGGCCGGGGGATGTTAACGACACTGGCAGCACTGAATCGACGCCAGTCAAAAATGACATCGATGTGAAGTCTCTGACTGAGGAAACGTCACAACGGTCAAAAGGAAATTAAAAACATTGTCTATTCGCATGTGATACGTATTCAGAACATTCGCTAATATTGTATTTTACATCATAAATTAATTTATTAATATTTTGGAATTGTGCGCGAGTGCCTATATCTGAGTTATTTCGTTTACACCTCGTAAGAAGATTGAAAAAGCTTAGTTAACTAGAAGTTAATCATGAATTCATTTATATAGGCTAGCTCAACCAAACATTGCATCTCTAACCTCTGCTATATTAAGGAATCATAATTATTGTACCGTAAGTTCAGCTGAAACTATTTATCTGGATTGTTATCTTATTAGATACCTTCACTAGGCAAACTGCTCTCTAATCTTGCGAAGAACAGCGAGAAGTATAATTTGTTGGGCAAGACCGGAATTGAAAGACCAAATTGTGAGTAGTATTAACACCGGTCTCAAACTTACCATATTAATAAATTTTCCTTTCTTAGCTTCAAGAATACGGCACACCAAACACCGTGCGATTCTGTATCGAGGTCCGAATGTCTACCCAACACCGACCTTTGTTGCATCGCATTTCAGGCGAATGTACAGTTCTGCTATCGTTTCAAAGGTTCGAGCGACAATGCCTTCCACTCCACCGGTAGCTTTTCGGTATCCCAGATCCTGACTATCAACCGGTGCAGACTGGTTTATGGGCTCATCTCGATGAGTTCAGCTGCGATACCATCCTAACCAGCTGCTTTGTTGGTTTTGAGCTGGTGAATGGAATCCTTAACTTCCCTCAGCGTGGGAATCAGCTCATTTCCGTCCTCTGCTGCATTGGCGCAGTCGTTTCCTCCGTAGTCGTGGTCTCCCGTGCCTACGTCCTCCAGGCCATTCGGGTGCTCCTCGAATTGCTGCTTCCACCTTTCGATCACCTCACATCCGTCCGTCAAGAGGCCTCCGTTCTTATTCCTGCATATTTTGGCTAGCGGCACAAAACCTTTGCGGGATCTGCCTGGTTCCTTGCTGCAGCATTACCGCCCGTGCAACGTTCTTCTCCAAAATCGCTCTACACTCCTCGACAAACCATTCGTTTCATCGATTCCGTTCCATGTACCCGATGATGCTCTCAGCTGCTTCGTTGATGGTGGCTTTTTCTGTTCTTCAGCATTCCTCAAGGGGGGCCACATCGAGCTCACTCTCGTCTGGCAACGCGGCCTCGAGATTCGAGATGCTGAGGCGACATCCGGTTGCTCCAGTCGCTCAAGGGTGTACCGTGGCGCAGTTTGACAATCACCAGATAGTGATCGGAGTCGATGTTAGAGCCACGATAGGTTCTGACGTCGATAATGTCGGAGAAGTGCCGGCCGTCAATCAGAACGTGATCAATTTGCAATTCCGTCTGCTGTGGTGATCTCCAGGTGTAAGGATAAGGGAGTCTGTGGTGGGAAAAAGTGCTACGTATGGCCATGTTTTTGAGGTGGCGAAATCAATAAGTCGTAGGCCATTTTCGTGTCAGCTGGTGGGCGCTGAACTTTTCAATCGTCGGTCTGAATTCCTCCTCCTGGCTTACCTGAGCGTTTTGGTCACCTATGATGATCCTGCCGTCGTGACGTTGGCAGCGATCGTACTCGCGTTTGAGCTGCTCGTAAAATGTGTCTTTGCCATTACCAGTGCATCCGGAGTGAGGGCTTTTCACGTTTATTATACTGAAGTTGAAGAATCGGCCCTTGATATTCAACCTGTACATTCTTTCGCCGATCGGCCACCAACCAATCACGCGCATCTGCATGTCATCCATCACGATAAAAGCTGATCCCAGCTCAGGTGTGTTGCCACAACGCTGGTAGATGATATAATTTCCTCTAAACGTTCGCACCAAGCATCGTGTCCAACACACTTCCTGAAGCACTACGATGCCGAGTAGATCGGCAAGTATACGGGTGCTTTCAATGAAGTTGAAAGATTGGCAAATACACTTACCGAGTTTCCAATTGCAAGTCCTTGTGTTCGCTGGGGTCGTTGCCGTTGGTCTCGGTTCGTATTATTTTGTTGCTTATTTTCCGTTACAATGTTTTTACGGCTTGCTCGTAGAACCTGACACCAACCCCCTACTTTCCGGAAGATCATAGTGCACAGATGAGCTTAGAGTCCCTCCCTGGTATTCGGACGTTGATCAGTTGCCCCTTACATGGGGATCAGACGCTGTTGTGAGCCGCTCCTCCTAAATAACAGACGTTCAGGTTTGCGGAAGCAAACCCTTCTTCCCTGTCAGCCTACGACCAAAGTTCCCACTGGGGTTGGTTACCCGATCTTCCCTAAGGTTGCTCCCAGTCCCAGTTAACCCTCGAGTAATCGCGCTGTTGTATTTTGTACATCACGTTGAAAAAAAAACTCGCCTTTTGTACTCCGCTTTAGTGTGGTGCTGATGCAGGTAGCCAACCGCGCGAGTTACGGAAGGTTAAATGATTTCCATTTAAATCTTCAATTTTGAATATACAGGACTATACCTGTCTAATGATCCCATTTTGTATTATTCTGTAACATTTTAGGATATCTGCAGTTGCTGTATCTACTACGTAGACCGTATTTCAACCAAATTGCACCACCAGGAAACCAACCGGAAGCAAACAAACCTACCGGCTACCCTCGAGCTCATCAAGAAATGTGCTCTGGTCAATTCCAATCTGTCCATCTTGATCGATGTACTCATGGATTTGCCGGACGTCTTGGGCTACAAACAGGTGGATCTCAACGCCAATGAAGCCAACGAACAAATTCTACCAATAAAGGGTCTCAACAGTTGGAAGATCAAGACTTTGAAGCTTCTGACGGACCATTGCATGTCGGCTATCAAGGTCAGTATGGGTGAGGCGCTGCGCAAATTTGACCCGATACGACACGATGTGGAAAGCTTCACTAGACAATCGGCGGCAGTGATCCGGGAGGACTTGTGGGGTGACGACTTGAAATTGGTCGAGAATACCCTGTGGAGCCAGTTGACGGCTGAGTTCGAGGAATCGATGAGGAATTTGATCGCGGTAAGTTAAACTATGATTATCAAACTGAATGAATTATCTGAAATTTTACATTGTAGGCAAAAACACCAATCGAGAAGTTTTCCAACTTGAGAGATTTCTACGCAATGGTTGCGCAGACGTACTTACCAGAAACGCAGGAACTTCAGCAGGACAGGGAGCTAGCGGAAAAACTGTATTTCCTAGAGAAACAACTGAGTCTTTATAGTAGCTCGACTCGAGACCTGATCCATCAGTACCACCTGGCATGTTTGGATGCCCAACTGCGTCTTGACGAACCGGACCGAGGGGTACTTACCGTGAGGTGTGCCATCCGCAACGATAGCCTGGAGGTTCAGATTATTTCCGCCGAGGGCATAAAGCTTCCGCTGGATTACAAGGGCAACTGTGATTCCTACGTCAAGATAAACCTTGCTCCCGGGTATAGGTTCTCGGATATTGTTATGCCAAAAACTCGAACAAAGTCCAAGAATCACTCACCCACGTACAACGAGAAGTTTGCTTTGTAAGTATCGATAGATCTTACGGGGACTTAAAGCTGGTAGAGCATTTAGAAACTAAATAGAAGCTGTAAGCTAAAAACTAGAAGATAGAAACTTGCTGCAATTAGCCAGAAACTAGGAACGGAAAACCAGAGTCTTGAAGTTTAAAATTATAAGGAAGAAGTCAGAAACTATAATGCCAAATACTAGGTGCTTGGGGATAAAGACCAAAACAATTAACCAAGAAGTTAGAAACCACAAACTAGAAGCAGGAGATAGGAACATTTAGCCAAAAACGAGAAACTATAAGCTGGTATATTTTAGTTTCTAGTTTCTAGTTTCTGACTTAAAGTTAGCCTGAAACTAGAAGCTTAAAGCTATACAATATAAGTTAAAAGTGCTAGAAAGTAAATACTAGATATAAGAAACCAAAAACAATCAGCCATAGCGCTACTAGAACTACTAGGAAACTAGAAGCCGTGAGCACCCGTAACGACACGTGTTTAGCTTTCAGCTGGGAACCAATCGACGAAAGGGTGTATAGATTGAACATAAAAAAACGATACTTCAACTTCAGCAAAATCAACGTGCACATCCAACACAGGGAGAGAACTTCTAATGACAAGAACGCGTGACCGAACCCCAGTACATTCGCTGCTCAAGCTACAACGCAGATATCATTATCACCTAACCGCTGAGGTAGACCACGAGATGGGATTCAGGCCGATAATTGCACAAAACAGCGTCCACCAAACGATAAACGAGAAGAATCGCCCCCGCCCCCCTTTTCCATCATTCTTCTTTCTCGTTTACTTAGGAGTTATTAAAAAGGAAAAGGCTATGCACGCCAGCACTCCTTTAGCGTTATTGACGTCTCTGACTGCTTCCTGGTTACGTCCATAACTCTTCGTCGTCAACAAGGAACGGTTGAGTCTAGACCGCTTCGAAACTAGAAGGCCACAAGCAGAAGCGGAGGATTAGGAAATGCGATTGCTGTGACGTTCTCAAGAAATACGGAGGTTTTACCGGAAGCTCAACTCTCCCTGAAAAGATATTATGCCACAAGCTGAAATGTACAGGGATATGCTGAAGAAGGAAAAAGTGCAGGTGAGAGCCTCAACAGCGGAGGCGGCCCTCTAGTGTAAAAACCTGGACGAGATCATCGACGCAGAAGAGCTCACAGCCGCACTTAAGCCGCAGTGCTAAATAAGATGCACCAAGTGCATCGATTCACCTGCGGCAGGCACGCTGATCGGTCCGGCAGGTACGCTGATCGCCACGATCAAGCTCCCCGTAGGGGGGGGGGGAACAAAGCGACTGCAGTCGGCAAGATCAAAGTAGGCTGGTCAGTGTGTCCGCTCAGCATGTACGCGTCGCCAGTGGCGTGTTTCAAGTGCAGCAAGGACCCAAGTCGTGTGCGTTCAAAGTCCCCGACAGGAGCAAACTCTGCAGGAAGTGCGGAGGGGAAGACCACATCGCCAGAGAGTTTAACTCGGCACAAAAATGTCTGATTTGCACGGCGAACAAAGGGCTATGTGCGATTTCCTGGCGTGCCTGAACATTTAGGCCCACCCGTTATGTACGGGTGGGCCTAAATGTTCAGGCACGCCAGGAAATCGAACCAACCGACGATAATACAGGTCACACAGCTACACCTGAACCACTTTGAAGCTACACAACGGTTGCTGTGGCAGTCAGTCTTGGAGTCAAATACAGACACTATCAGACCCATACCGCATTCCTCCCGAACGGATGCTGGGTAGCGGATAAGGCCAAGCAATCAACAAGCATACAAGTGGAATTGAGTCCCATGATCATCGGTGGAGACTTCAACGTCTGGGTGATTGAGTGTGGTAGCCGCTTGACTAACGTGAGAGGTGGGGCTCTACTCGAAGCTATGGTTAGACTGAACGTGGATGTCGCGAACGTAGGCAACAATAAACCAACAGTAGGAATGGTGTAGAGTCCATCATTGATGTGACCTTCTGGAGCCGAGGTCTAAACCCTAGCTCGGACTGGAGGCTCGATGATGAATACACGCACAGTGACCATCTGGTGATTCGATACAGGGTGGCACACGGAGGAAGACGGCCACAGCCGAAGGTCATCGACCGTCATCGGGGATGGCTGACCTCGAGATTCGATAAGTCGGCATTTGTGGACTGTTTGCTTATGGAGGGAAACACCGACGATCTATTCAGCAATGATCTAGTCGGAACCCTTAGCCGTGCAAGGCTCCTGGTTCGGATGGTATTCTGACAGTAGCCATCTAGACGGCCCTCGAGGCTAGCTCTGACATGTTCAGAATGGCTATGCGGATGTGCGTAGACAGAGGCGAATTTCCGGAGAGGTGAAAAATGCATAGATTGGTTCTACTGCCCAAGCCCGGGAAGCTAGCTGGTGACCCGTCGGCATACAGACCTATCTGCCTTCTTGACACCGTTGGAAATTGTTGGAACAGATCATTCTGTCGAGGTTCTGGCCTCTTGGATAACCAGTTCGACTTCCGAGAGGGTCGATCAACGGTGGACGCAATTAGGGCTGTAACCAAAACGGCCGAAATAGCGCTCCAAAAGAACAGGAACAGGAATCCGCTATTGTGCGGTCGTCACGCTGGACGTAAAGACTGCGTTCAACAGCGTCAGTGCGTTCTACACCATCTAGGAGTCCCGGTTAACATATGCTGGATACTGGAGAGCTAATTCCAGAATAGGGGACGAATCTATGACACCGAAGAAGGCGAGAGGAGCTACAAGATTACCGCGGGGATAACTCAGGGGTCCATCCTGGGTCCGGTACTATGGAATGCGACGTATGATGGCGTATTGAGGCTCAAACTTCCACCGGGCCTAAAGCTGATCGGCTTTGTTGATGATATTACCCTCGTGGTATACGGTGAGTCGATAGAGGAAGTGGAACTGACAGCAACGCACGCAATTGGCATAGTGCAAGACTGGGCAAACCCTACAATCTCTACTGCTAAACCCCCAGTAGGTTTGCTTTTCCATGAATCGCATTGTTATAACAATAAATGTGCAATCGATAATGTAAGTGGAGGATGCAGCACTTCAATGAACGTCTAAATGGTGCAGTAGGCACGACAACCATGTGAGTCTTGACATACCAACATCCAGCATGGTGGCTGTTCTTGGGGGAACGTGATCTGCCAAGTGTTGGTCGTGACCGAGAATTGCAGTCACAAACCGAATATTATTACTACAACAGTTGTTCACTCAGTTTTGTTATAATTTGATACTGCTTTAAGGCCAGACTTGTTAGAATCCCAAAATGGCCGCCACAATGGCTGACTTTGGCACCTACTCACGATTTCGAGCACCTGTTGTTTGAAGCTTGCTTCTTGAGATTTCAAGACGTTTGTCCTCAAATGAACAAAATTAAGGAAGCAAGAAGCATGAATCTAGAAGGAAGAAGGCTAAACTCAGAAGAATATATACAAGCAGTTAGAAACAACAAGCTGAAAGCAAGAAATCAAGAGAAAGTAGATAAAAGGTAGAAGCTAGAAGCTGATAACAAAAACTAATGGCCTGAAGCATGAAGTTAGTAGCTAGGTATATGGTGAAAGCTACATTAAATCATTGAATTGTGAAACGAACATCACATGCATATCTAACTTTTTGACTACGAATATTTCAGAAAACTATCCCAAGAACAACGAGAGATCCCCGACGCCCTGATTGTCTTCAATCTCAAAGTATCGGAAATGCTCGGCCTTAGCCAACGGTACGTCGGTGAATGTTTCGTTCGGTTGGACAGCATCCCTATTCTGGACTCGGACCGGGACATCAAGAGCATCGAGGTGCAACAGCTGTTCCTAGCACTACCGGAAAGTATTGGTAAGTCATTTACCTAGTAAGATCTGTTTCCATGGTGCACACAAAGTAGGCTATATCCACGATAAGACTGTTTCTATTGAAATATTTGTTTGAACTTGTGATAAACGTAGCACGCTAAGATATGTTGCAATTAGTTAAATATGAGTTACTAATCGAGTAGTCTGGTCGATTATTACTATGAAAAATATAAAAAGTAGTCGGTTTTACCAGTGCATCTAAGCAGACTATTTCATTAAGAACCATTCAATAGTAGCTTGCTTTGGTACACAAAAGCAAATTTGCTGAAGAAAAAAACTGATATAAATGTATCTCCCTGTTTTTATCCAGAATCGGACTGCATCCCAGTGCTCGAGTACCGACAAGGTGACAAGGAAGCAGTGCAGTTCTTCAAAAAGCTCAAGCAAAAATTAGGCAAGGCTGCCTATACCGGAAGTTTGGTCAGCATTTACTAGTTTCTCTTAACAAAAAAAAATGTGTCGAATATTTTCCGTGCATTTAAATTACTCACACAATGACAACGAATATCATGCATGCGTACTATGTTTAATATTTAGGTTTACGATTCAAAAGTACACAGCTATTATTCATTTTTGTAATTAATGGGGTGCAAAAGTATATCAAATCCGAAACGCCCAGTCTTTGTCATCGGCATAAATCAAATCGAATGTTTCAATTAACACACAATTTCAGTACGTGTTTATTGCAAGTCACTTCCAATTGATTACAGCGAAAATAAATAAATAAATTAAACATGTACTCCCGCAGTTGAGTTCCGGTACTAAAAATTCACACAATACATAACCTATAAATTCCCGCACCATACCCGCAGATTGCGGGGCGAGAAAGTGGCACACAATCGGTTCGATTCAACATTCAAATCACGCATGGTTGTTTTTTTTTTTCGTTCGCAAGCTCTCGTCGCAAATTCATAATCGATTCGAATGCAATCCAAGTGGGCTGCGTTTTTCGCCAATCGATCGATCGATGGATCACAAAGGGCATCGCCGCTTCGATCTAGTCATCACGTTCGCGACTTTCGTTGCTATCGCTGCTGTTGTTGCTGCTGCTGTCATCATAGCTTGCTGCGTTATCGAGTCCATTGTCGGCAACTTGGTCATCGCTGCCGTCGTTGTCGTCGGAATGCAATCGGAATACCTTTCTGCTGGAATGTGGAACGTACATTCGCAAGATTCTGATGGAAGAGAAGATGGAAAGTATAATTGAATATGTTATTTAAACGTTTTTGAAGGTTTTGAAGGAACGCTGAAGGCGTTCTTGATGGCGCTGTATTGATCTTCTACGCTTCCAATTCTGTAATATCCGCAGTGTGATTCTCCTGCACTTCGACAAAGGACATTTTCACCACAAACTTTAGCTTAAGAAACTGTTATTTAGCTATCTTTGTTTCTTGGGCATGTCATTGTTACCACAAAAGACTGCAAATAAACATCCGTTCTCGCTCATTTCTTCGAGACCATAGCGTCTTGTGGCGTGCTCATAGTCCGAGTTGCCGAAATCAACCTTCGCGTTGAAGTTGCCCATGGGGATCTTGATATCACCTTTTCGAATCTCATCCATGAAAGCATTCTGTTGGCTGTAAAAGTTTTCTTTTCTTGCATTTTGGCAGCGTACGCTTATGTTGAGCACAACTACTTTATAAGAAAGAACGTTCTAATCTAGTTACATATCATTCACACAGCAGCATTTAAATGCCCTTACCCTTAAAAGTTTAAAGGCTATGATGTTAACCACAGGATAACAATACTCACTCCTTCAGTGGATACTCCTCGTCGATCACGTCGAACATTCGTTTCGCCCGGCACCCGAGGAAGTTCTCCTCCGGACAATACAGCTCGTTATCGATGGTGAAAGCTTCCATGGCTTTCAGGGCAAACGTAGTCACGTGGTTGAGTCTGGTGTCGTAGTCATCTGCAAATGGTTAGCAATCGAAAACAGAAAAGTAAAATGATAATCATCGCTCCGACGGTCAGTAAGAGAATGCTGAGTTGACCGATCCGATATGCATGCAGATTTCGAATTTTGAATACGGATCGCCAAAGGTAAAGGAAGGTAAGTGTACTTATTAATTCAACTCACACTGCAGATCGTAACTGCGACGGCGGCTTTCGTCGTCACTGTGTTCACTCTCGCTTTCACTTGGTTTCAGCGTCGGAATAAAGAACAGCAAGCACAGCAGGGCGAGGAACTTGACTATCTTTTTGAATATCACAATCTTGAGTAGAATTTTCGCCAGAGTGAACCAGCTAAACTTCAGTTTCAGCTTGTTGAGCAGCCAGCTTTCGGGGCTCATATGTGGCGTTCCAACGCTCATCGTTGGGGCAGGCGGTGGAGGTCCATAGACCGGCTGCGGTGGACCATAGACGGGTTTGGGAGGAGGTCCGTATGCTGCTTTCGGAGGAGGACCATAGCTGTTGGCTGGAGCCCCGTATCCGGTCGATGGTGTTAAACTGTAGTCGTAGGAGGAGGATGGGACACTGTTGTAGTCTTCGCGTGGTACCCTCACCAAACCTGGAATCAAGATAACAAAAATAATAACATGAAGCGCGGCCTCAGTGCCATTGGTTATTCTATACTCTCAAAGTTCTTTCGATTGTTTAACACTTTGCTGAAACCCATTTCACGGTGTAACATTTCGCGGAATGGAATTTGACCGAATGCACCGTTTTACCGAAAAGCATTTCGCGGAAATTAGTTAAATAAGCGTGGAAATGTTAACTGATCGGGGGCCTTAAATGAATGAAAAATGGAATATAACTAGAATTAGAAACAACGAAAATACTCAAATTTGAAAATCCCACAAATGCTGTAAAATTTGACCAAATTATGAATAATCATCACAAAACAATCTAAATTTAATCTGTTGGACTTATTTATAGCTTCAGTTTTTGGATCATGTAAGAAATTTGCCCACAATAATATCGTTCATCTTTTGGCAGTTGAGCAACTGCTACGAAATGATTTTCAAATAGGTTCCGGGAACCAAAATTCATGAAAAGGTATTTGGATTTCGGACCAGTTTGGCGTTCAGACTCAGAATAAAGAATAATCTCAACACCGCTTAAGAAGCCAATTGTTTTCCACGATTCTCCACGCTTTTGCATACAAAATTTCGGTTTTACATATCTATAACGAAAAAAAATATGTTGATTTTTTGATTCTATACGATAGAGCACCTTTGATTTTTTAGAACTTAATTTTAATATGTAGATAGTAGACATGGTCAACAAGGTCGATTTTTTGGAACAAAGCTTTTTCGATTAGCGTCTGACATAACTGTGCAAAATTTGGGAGCGATTGCACAATGGTTCGAGGGCCGTATTTAACTGGATAAAAATATCTGCGGCTAAATTCTTAGTTTTAGTTATATGCTGGAAAGTTTATTCATATTTTCTGAACATTTTTTCAATAATGTGAAATTAGGGTGGTCCAAATGGTTCTCAAGATCTGAATGTCAACTTTTTATAGTTTCCATATAGAACAATAAAAATTCTGAACAACTTTGCCGAAGAAACCATATTTCTATCTCTTATGGTTTCGGAGATATTATTATTCAATGAAAAGTTGTCTTTTGATTACTTTTTATGCATAGATTTTTTTAGCATGAGCATGAGCATGAGCATGATTGACCGCCCGCGGTTGCTCCTCTGTTATTGCAAGGACGTCTGCATTTACACAAAGAACCAACAGATAATGCTTGGGGCTAGTCTTCTCCTCATTGTGTAAATGCTGGCATCCCAATACTTTTCATTAAGCAATGCCGGCCGCGCCGCGTCCGAATGCAGGTCAATTGAGGATAGGGAAGGAAGTGATGATATGATTCTCGCTTAGGCCAATAACCGAGGAATTCTCTGCGTTACTACGAGAAATCACTAGGAGTTTGGATACGGGAAGGGAAGATGTGTTAAAGGCTTTGTAAACAAATTGCTACAATCACCGGACCGATTCTTGTTTTGCTATGAACGATGCACTCGCGAAAATTTGAATTCATCCCCATATACGCGTCATTTTCAAGGAATGGATTACTGCACGAATTTATTCTGACCAGCTTACTCCTACACGAAATTTGACGTAACTTCCCTCAACGTGGGTGTTGGTTCGTTGTTGCTCGCTGCTTTACTGACATCTGAAAGTATCAAAAGACTCTCATACAGGAGGTGGCCTAAAAATGTTTGGGATAGGCAACTTTTTTTTTTCTCTCACGAAAAAAGATCAACATGCTGTAACTTTTCATAAAGTGCATCAAAAAATCTCGTGGGAGTGATCCGAGCGATCAAAATTCTGAATGCCGCCTAAAAAATGATATCCCAGTGTCGTAATTTCGGAGTGGTAAGAAGGCAGCGTGTTTACTCTTTGACCGACAGTAACAGAATGACGTTTTATTATTCGAATCAAAGTACATGTATGTTCATATAGGTATGTATTATAAATATCCAGATCATAGACCGGCGGCAACTACAACTGAATCACAACATTTCTTCCCTGCAATTTCTTGGGTTTGTGCTCACGTAAGAACTTTAACTACACCCACGGGACACGATACGAGAACGGACACAACACGTATTGTTCTTCCCTCCTAACAACAGTTCTTGTCTATCTTGAATACATACAAATTGTTAGTATGTTAGTAACATATAATCAAAGATCGAGCCTAATTGGTGGTCTTCTAACCCTGTTTGACTTTCGTGTTTCTTGACTGCCTGTTTCTGTGGTAATAGTAGGCTCTTCCAATACCGGGTCATGATTTGCCCTGGTGACAGGGCTGTTAGCAATTTCACGAGTTTGAACCTGATCATTCTCTTCATCCGGAGGACTAGGTAGAGGACATGTTGATGAGACAGTTGTTGTTTGATCTGACCTCAACGGAGGAGAATCACGCGCGTGATTACGAATGGTGTTTTCAACTCTAGGCAACTCGTTCAACTGCGAAGTTTTGATCAAAGGACCTGCTCGAAGTTGGTCAACATGGCGTTTCCACAAACGCCCATCGTCAAGTTCGACCAGATAGTGTAACTTCCCAATTCGTTCAACAACCAAGCCGAATCTCCATTTCTCGGAAGCTGAAAGAAAATCTCTTGCCGCCACCCTATCATTCACCTCGAAAGAACGCACATCTATCTCTTCCCCA